>NW_028261429.1:0-132500 GCF_051295495.1 Thamnophis sirtalis
AAACCAACCCATTTTGTGATCTGATGTTTCCCTGGGGAGTTACACCCAAGTATATCTTAGAATTTGCAGAAAAACTCAATTCAACCAGAACGTGTTACTTTTGAACCAAAGCTCAGATTCGAAAAACAAACGTATATTAGTAGTGTCCTGAGTCGGGAATGCTAAAAAAACCAACCCATTTTGTGATCTGATGTTTCCCTGGGGAGTTACACCCAAGTATATCTTAGAATTTGCAGAAAAACTCAATTCAACCAGAACGTGTTACTTTTGAACCAAAGCTCAGATTCGAAAAACAAACGTATATTAGTAGTGTCCTGAGTCGGGAATGCTAAAAAACCAACCCATTTTGTGATCTGATGTTTCCCTGGGGAGTTACACCCAAGTATATCTTAGAATTTGCAGAAAAACTCAATTCAACCAGAACGTGTTACTTTTGAACCAAAGCTCAGATTCGAAAAACAAACGTATATTAGTAGTGTCCTGAGTCGGGAATGCTAAAAAACCAACCCATTTTGTGGACGGATGTTTCCCTGGGGAGTTACACCAAAGTATATCTTAGAATTTGCAGAAAAACTCAATTGAACCAGAACGTGTTACTTTTGAACCAAAGCTCAGATTCGAAAAACAAACACATATTAGTAGTGTCCTGAGTCGGGAATGCTAAAAAAAAACTCCATTTTGTGATCTGATGTTTCCCTGGGGAGTTACACCCAAGTATATCTTAGAATTTACAGAAAAACTCAATTCAACCAGAACGTGTTACTTTTGAACCAAAGCTCAGATTCGAAAAACAAACGTATATTAGTAGTGTCCTGAGTCGGGAATGCTAAAAAACCAACCCATTTTGTGATCTGATGTTTCCCTGGGGAGTTACACCCAAGTATATCTTAGAATTTGCAGAAAAACTCAATTCAACCAGAACGTGTTACTTTTGAACCAAAGCTCAGATTCGAAAAACAAACGTATATTAGTAGTGTCCTGAGTCGGGAATGCTAAAAAACCAACCCATTTTGTGATCTGATGTTTCCCTGGGGAGTTACACCCAAGTATATCTTAGAATTTGCAGAAAAACTCAATTCAACCAGAACGTGTTACTTTTGAACCAAAGCTCAGATTCGAAAAACAAACGTATATTAGTAGTGTCCTGAGTCGGTAATGCTAAAAAACCAACCCATTTTGTGGACGGATGTTTTCCCTGGGGAGTTACACCAAAGTATATCTTAGAATTTGCAGAAAAACTCAATTGAACCAGAACGTGTTACTTTTGAACCAAAGCTCAGATTCGAAAAACAAACACATATTAGTAGTGTCCTGAGTCGGGAATGCTAAAAAAAAACTCCATTTTGTGATCTGATGTTTCCCTGGGGAGTTACACCCAAGTATATCTTAGAATTTACAGAAAAACTCAATTCAACGACAACGTGTTACTTTTGAACCAAAGCTCAGATTCGAAAAACAAACGTATATAAGTAGTGTCCTGAGTCGGGAATGCTAAAAAACCAACCCATTTTGTGATCTGATGTTTCCCTGGGGAGTTACACCCAAGTATATCTTAGAATTTGCAGAAAAACTCAATTCAACCAGAACGTGTTACTTTTGAACCAAAGCTCAGATTCGAAAAACAAACGTATATTAGTAGTGTCCTGAGTCGGGAATGCTAAAAAACCAACCCATTTTGTGATCTGATGTTTCCCTGGGGAGTTACACCCAAGTATATCTTAGAATTTGCAGAAAAACTCAATTCAACCAGAACGTGTTACTTTTGAACCAAAGCTCAGATTCGAAAAACAAACGTATATTAGTAGTGTCCTGAGTCGGGAATGCTAAAAAACCAACCCATTTTGTGATCTGATGTTTCCCTGGGGAGTTACACCCAAGTATATCTTAGAATTTGCAGAAAAACTCAATTCAACCAGAACGTGTTACTTTTGAACCAAAGCTCAGATTCGAAAAACAAACGTATATTAGTAGTGTCCTGAGTCGGGAATGCTAAAAACCAACCCATTTTGTGATCTGATGTTTCCCTGGGAGTTACACCCAAGTATATCTTAGAATTTGCAGAAAAACTCAATTCAACCAGAACGTGTTACTTTTGAACCAAAGCTCAGATTCGAAAAACAAACGTATATTAGTAGTGTCCTGAGTCGGGAATGCTAAAAAACCAACCCATTTTGTGATCTGATGTTTCCCTGGGGAGTTACACCCAAGTATATCTTAGAATTTGCAGAAAAACTCAATTCAACCAGAACGTGTTACTTTTGAACCAAAGCTCAGATTCGAAAAACAAACGTATATTAGTAGTGTCCTGAGTCGGGAATGCTAAAAAACCAACCCATTTTGTGATCTGATGTTTCCCTGGGGAGTTACACCCAAGTATATCTTAGAATTTGCAGAAAAACTCAATTCAACCAGAACGTGTTACTTTTGAACCAAAGCTCAGATTCGAAAAACAAACACATATTAGTAGTGTCCTGAGTCGGGAATGCTAAAAAAAAACTCCATTTTGTGATCTGATGTTTCCCTGGGGAGTTACACCCAAGTATATCTTAGAATTTACAGAAAAACTCAATTCAACCAGAACGTGTTACTTTTGAACCAAAGCTCAGATTCGAAAAACAAACGTATATTAGTAGTGTCCTGAGTCGGGAATGCTAAAAAACCAACCCATTTTGTGATCTGATGTTTCCCTGGGGAGTTACACCCAAGTATATCTTAGAATTTGCAGAAAAACTCAATTCAACCAGAACGTGTTACTTTTGAACCAAAGCTCTCAGATTCGAAAAACAAACGTATATTAGTAGTGTCCTGAGTCGGGAATGCTAAAAAACCAACCCATTTTGTGATCTGATGTTTCCCTGGGGAGTTACACCCAAGTATATCTTAGAATTTGCAGAAAAACTCAATTCAACCAGAACGTGTTACTTTTGAACCAAAGCTCAGATTCGAAAAACAAACGTATATTAGTAGTGTCCTGAGTCGGGAATGCTAAAAAACCAACCCATTTTGTGATCTGATGTTTCCCTGGGAGTTACACCCAAGTATATCTTAGAATTTGCAGAAAAACTCAATTCAACCAGAACGTGTTACTTTTGAACCAAAGCTCAGATTCGAAAAACAAACGTATATTAGTAGTGTCCTGAGTCGGGAATGCTAAAAAACCAACCCATTTTTGTGGACGGATGTTTCCCTGGGGAGTTACACCAAAGTATATCTTAGAATTTGCAGAAAAACTCAATTGAACCAGAACGTGTTACTTTTGAACCAAAGCTCAGATTCGAAAAACAAACACATATTAGTAGTGTCCTGAGTCGGGAATGCTAAAAAAAAACTCCATTTTGTGATCTGATGTTTCCCTGGGGAGTTACACCCAAGTATATCTTAGAATTTACAGAAAAACTCAATTCAACCAGAACGTGTTACTTTTGAACCAAAGCTCAGATTCGAAAAACAAACGTATATTAGTAGTGTCCTGAGTCGGGAATGCTAAAAAACCAACCCATTTTGTGATCTGATGTTTCCCTGGGGAGTTACACCCAAGTATATCTTAGAATTTGCAGAAAAACTCAATTCAACCAGAACGTGTTACTTTTGAACCAAAGCTCAGATTCGAAAAACAAACGTATATTAGTAGTGTCCTGAGTCGGGAATGCTAAAAAACCAACCCATTTTGTGATCTGATGTTTCCCTGGGGAGTTACACCCAAGTATATCTTAGAATTTGCAGAAAAACTCAATTCAACCAGAACGTGTTACTTTTGAACCAAAGCTCAGATTCGAAAAACAAACGTATATTAGTAGTGTCCTGAGTCGGGAATGCTAAAAAACCAACCCATTTTGTGGACGGATGTTTCCCTGGGGAGTTACACCAAAGTATATCTTAGAATTTGCAGAAAAACTCAATTGAACCAGAACGTGTTACTTTTGAACCAAAGCTCAGATTCGAAAAACAAACACATATTAGTAGTGTCCTGAGTCGGGAATGCTAAAAAAAAACTCCATTTTGTGATCTGATGTTTCCCTGGGGAGTTACACCCAAGTATATCTTAGAATTTACAGAAAAACTCAATTCAACGACAACGTGTTACTTTTGAACCAAAGCTCAGATTCGAAAAACAAACGTATATAAGTAGTGTCCTGAGTCGGGAATGCTAAAAAACCAACCCATTTTGTGATCTGATGTTTCCCTGGGGAGTTACACCCAAGTATATCTTAGAATTTGCAGAAAAACTCAATTCAACCAGAACGTGTTACTTTTGAACCAAAGCTCAGATTCGAAAAACAAACGTATATTAGTAGTGTCCTGAGTCGGGAATGCTAAAAAACCAACCCATTTTGTGATCTGATGTTTCCCTGGGGAGTTACACCCAAGTATATCTTAGAATTTGCAGAAAAACTCAATTCAACCAGAACGTGTTACTTTTGAACCAAAGCTCAGATTCGAAAAACAAACGTATATTAGTAGTGTCCTGAGTCGGGAATGCTAAAAAACCAACCCATTTTGTGATCTGATGTTTCCCTGGGGAGTTACACCCAAGTATATCTTAGAATTTGCAGAAAAACTCAATTCAACCAGAACGTGTTACTTTTGAACCAAAGCTCAGATTCGAAAAACAAACGTATATTAGTAGTGTCCTGAGTCGGGAATGCTAAAAAACCAACCCATTTTGTGATCTGATGTTTCCCTGGGGAGTTACACCCAAGTATATCTTAGAATTTACAGAAAAACTCAATTCAACCAGAACGTGTTACTTTTGAACCAAAGCTCAGATTCGAAAAACAAACGTATATTAGTAGTGTCCTGAGTCGGGAATGCTAAAAAACCAACCCATTTTGTGATCTGATGATTCCCTGGGGAGTTACACCCAAGTATATCTTAGAATTTGCAGAAAAACTCAATTCAACCAGAACGTGTTACTTTTGAACCAAAGCTCAGATTCGAAAAACAAACGTATATTAGTAGTGTCCTGAGTCGGGAATGCTAAAAAACCAACCCATTTTGTGATCTGATGTTTCCCTGGGGAGTTACACCCAAGTATATCTTAGAATTTGCAGAAAAACTCAATTCAACCAGAACGTGTTACTTTTGAACCAAAGCTCAGATTCGAAAAACAAACGTATATTAGTAGTGTCCTGAGTCGGGAATGCTAAAAAACCAACCCATTTTGTGATCTGATGTTTCCCTGGGGAGTTACACCCAAGTATATCTTAGAATTTGCAGAAAAACTCAATTCAACCAGAACGTGTTACTTTTGAACCAAAGCTCAGATTCGAAAAACAAACGTATATTAGTAGTGTCCTGAGTCGGGAATGCAAAAAAACCAACCCATTTTGTGGACGGATGTTTCCCTGGGGAGTTACACCAAAGTATATCTTAGAATTTGCAGAAAAACTCAATTGAACCAGAACGTGTTACTTTTGAACCAAAGCTCAGATTCGAAAAACAAACACATATTAGTAGTGTCCTGAGTCGGGAATGCTAAAAAACCACTCCATTTTGTGATCTGATGTTTCCCTGGTGAGTTACACTCAAGTATATCTTAGAATTTGGAGAAAAACTCAATTCAACCAGAACGTGTTACTTTTGAACTAAAGCTCAGATTCGAAAAACAAACGTATATTAGTAGTGTCCTGAGTCGGGAATGCTAAAAAACCAACCCATTTTGTGATCTGATGTTTCCCTGGGGAGTTACACCCAAGTATATCTTAGAATTTGCAGAAAAACTCAATTCAACCAGAACATGTTACTTTTGAACCAAAGCTCAGATTCCAAAAACAAACGTATATTAGTAGTGTCCTGTGTCGAGAATGCTAAAAAACCAACCCATTTTGTGATCTGATGTTTCCCTGGGGAGTTACACCCAAGTATATCTTAGAATTTGCAGAAAAACTCAATTCAACCAGAACGTGTTACTTTTGAACTAAAGCTCAGATTCGAAAAACAAACGTATATTAGTAGTGTCCTGAGTCGGGAATGCTAAAAAAACCAACCCATTTTGTGATCTGATGTTTCCCTGGGGAGTTACACCCAAGTATATCTTAGAATTTGCAGAAAAACTCAATTCAACCAGAACATGTTACTTTTGAACCAAAGCTCAGATTCCAAAAACAAACGTATATTAGTAGTGTCCTGAGTCGGGAATGCTAAAAAACCAACCCATTTTGTGATCTGATGTTTCCCTGGGGAGTTACACCCAAGTATATCTTAGAATTTGCAGAAAAACTCAATTCAACCAGAACGTGTTACTTTTGAACTAAAGCTCAGATTCGAAAAACAAACGTATATTAGTAGTGTCCTGAGTCGGGAATGCTAAAAAACCAACCCATTTTGTGATCTGATGTTTCCCTGGTGAGTTACACTCAAGTATATCTTAGAATTTGGAGAAAAACTCAATTCAACCAGAACGTGTTACTTTTGAACCAAAGCTCAGATTCGAAAAACAAACGTATATTAGTAGTGTCCTGAGTCGGGAATGCTAAAAAACCAACCCATTTTGTGATCTGATGTTTCCCTGGGGAGTTACACCCAAGTATATCTTAGAATTTGCAGAAAAACTCAATTCAACCAGAACGTGTTACTTTTGAACCAAAGCTCAGATTCGAAAAACAAACGTATATTAGTAGTGTCCTGAGTCGGGAATGCTAAAAAACCAACCCATTTTGTGATCTGATGTTTCCCTGGGGAGTTACACCCAAGTATATCTTAGAATTTGCAGAAAAACTCAATTCAACCAGAACGTGTTACTTTTGAACCAAAGCTCAGATTCGAAAAACAAACGTATATTAGTAGTGTCCTGAGTCGGGAATGCTAAAAAACCAACCCATTTTGTGATCTGATGTTTCCCTGGGGAGTTACACCCAAGTATATCTTAGAATTTGCAGAAAAACTCAATTCAACCAGAACGTGTTACTTTTGAACCAAAGCTCAGATTCGAAAAACAAACGTATATTAGTAGTGTCCTGAGTCGGGAATGCTAAAAAACCAACCCATTTTGTGATCTGATGTTTCCCTGGGGAGTTACACCCAAGTATATCTTAGAATTTGCAGAAAAACTCAATTCAACCAGAACGTGTTACTTTTGAACCAAAGCTCAGATTCAAAAAACAAACGTATATTAGTAGTGTCCTGAGTCGGGAATGCTAAAAAACCAACCCATTTTGTGATCTGATGTTTCCCTGGGGAGTTACACCCAAGTATATCTTAGAATTTGCAGAAAAACTCAATTCAACGACAACGTGTTACTTTTGAACCAAAGCTCAGATTTGAAAAACAAACGTATATAAGTAGTGTCCTGAGTCGGGAATGCTAAAAAACCAACCCATTTTGTGATCTGATGTTTCCCTGGGGAGTTACACCCAAGTATATCTTAGAATTTGCAGAAAAACTCAATTCAACCAGAACGTGTTACTTTTGAACCAAAGCTCAGATTCGAAAAACAAACATATATTAGTAGTGTCCTGAGTCGGGAATGCTAAAAAACCAACCCATTTTGTGGTCGGATGTTTCCCTGGGGAGTTACACCCAAGTATATCTTAGAATTTGCAGAAAAACTCAATTCAACCAGAACATGTTACTTTTGAACCAAAGCTCAGATTCCAAAAACAAACGTATATTAGTAGTGTCCTGTGTCGGGAATGCTAAAAAACCAACCCATTTTGTGATCTGATGTTTCCCTGGGGAGTTACACCCAAGTATATCTTAGAATTTGCAGAAAAACTCAATTCAACCAGAACGTGTTACTTTTGAACTAAAGCTCAGATTCGAAAAACAAACGTATATTAGTAGTGTCCTGAGTCGGGAATGCTAAAAAACCAACCCATTTTGTGATCTGATGTTTCCCTGGTGAGTTACACTCAAGTATATCTTAGAATTTGCAGAAAAACTCAATTCAACCAGAACGTGTTACTTTTGAACCAAAGCTCAGATTCGAAAAACAAACGTATATTAGTAGTGTCCTGAGTCGGGAATGCTAAAAAACCAACCCATTTTGTGATCTGATGTTTCCCTGGGGAGTTACACCCAAGTATATCTTAGAATTTGCAGAAAAACTCAATTCAACCAGAACGTGTTACTTTTGAACCAAAGCTCAGATTCGAAAAACAAACGTATATTAGTAGTGTCCTGAGTCGGGAATGCTAAAAAACCAACCCATTTTGTGATCTGATGTTTCCCTGGGGAGTTACACCCAAGTATATCTTAGAATTTGCAGAAAAACTCAATTCAACCAGAACGTGTTACTTTTGAACCAAAGCTCAGATTCGAAAAACAAACGTATATTAGTAGTGTCCTGAGTCGGGAATGCTAAAAAAACCAACCCATTTTGTGGACGGATGTTTCCCTGGGGAGTTACACCAAAGTATATCTTAGAATTTGCAGAAAAACTCAATTGAACCAGAATGTGTTACTTTTGAACCAAAGCTCAGATTCGAAAAACAAACGTATATTAGTAGTGTCCTGTGTCGGGAATGCTAAAAAACCAACCCATTTTGTGATCTGATGTTTCCCTGGGGAGTTACACCCAAGTATATCTTAGAATTTGCAGAAAAACTCAATTCAACCAGAACGTGTTACTTTTGAACCAAAGCTCAGATTCGAAAAACAAACGTATATTAGTAGTGTCCTGAGTCGGGAATGCTAAAAAACCACTCCATTTTGTGATCTGATGTTTCCCTGGGGAGTTACACCCAAGTATATCTTAGAATTTGCAGAAAAACTCAATTCAACCAGAACGTGTTACTTTTGAACCAAAGCTCAGATTCGAAAAACAAACATATATTAGTAGTGTCCTGAGTCGGGAATGCTAAAAAAACCAACCCATTTTGTGATCTGATGTTTCCCTGGGGAGTTACACCAAAGTATATCTTAGAATTTGCAGAAAAACTCAATTCAACCAGAACGTGTTACTTTTGAACCAAAGCTCAGATTCGAAAAACAAACGTATATTAGTAGTGTCCTGAGTCGGGAATGCTAAAAAACCAACCCATTTTGTGATCTGATGTTTCCCTGGGGAGTTACACCCAAGTATATCTTAGAATTTGCAGAAAAACTCAATTCAACCAGAACGTGTTACTTTTGAAACCAAAGCTCAGATTCGAAAAACAAACGTATATTAGTAGTGTCCTGAGTCGGTAATGCTAAAAAACCAACCCATTTTGTGGACGGATGTTTCCCTGGGGAGTTACACCAAAGTATATCTTAGAATTTGCAGAAAAACTCAATTGAACCAGAACGTGTTACTTTTGAACCAAAGCTCAGATTCGAAAAACAAACACATATTAGTAGTGTCCTGAGTCGGGAATGCTAAAAAAAAACTCCATTTTGTGATCTGATGTTTCCCTGGGGAGTTACACCCAAGTATATCTTAGAATTTACAGAAAAACTCAATTCAACGACAACGTGTTACTTTTGAACCAAAGCTCAGATTCGAAAAACAAACGTATATAAGTAGTGTCCTGAGTCGGGAATGCTAAAAAACCAACCCATTTTGTGATCTGATGTTTCCCTGGGGAGTTACACCCAAGTATATCTTAGAATTTGCAGAAAAACTCAATTCAACCAGAACGTGTTACTTTTGAACCAAAGCTCAGATTCGAAAAACAAACGTATATTAGTAGTGTCCTGAGTCGGGAATGCTAAAAAACCAACCCATTTTGTGATCTGATGTTTCCCTGGGGAGTTACACCCAAGTATATCTTAGAATTTGCAGAAAAACTCAATTCAACCAGAACGTGTTACTTTTGAACCAAAGCTCAGATTCGAAAAACAAACGTATATTAGTAGTGTCCTGAGTCGGGAATGCTAAAAAACCAACCCATTTTGTGATCTGATGTTTCCCTGGGGAGTTACACCCAAGTATATCTTAGAATTTGCAGAAAAACTCAATTCAACCAGAACGTGTTACTTTTGAACCAAAGCTCAGATTCGAAAAACAAACGTATATTAGTAGTGTCCTGAGTCGGGAATGCTAAAAAACCAACCCATTTTGTGATCTGATGTTTCCCTGGGGAGTTACACCCAAGTATATCTTAGAATTTGCAGAAAAACTCAATTCAACCAGAACGTGTTACTTTTGAACCAAAGCTCAGATTCGAAAAACAAACGTATATTAGTAGTGTCCTGAGTCGGGAATGCTAAAAAACCAACCCATTTTGTGATCTGATGTTTCCCTGGGGAGTTACACCCAAGTATATCTTAGAATTTGCAGAAAAACTCAATTCAACCAGAACGTGTTACTTTTGAACCAAAGCTCAGATTCGAAAAACAAACGTATATTAGTAGTGTCCTGAGTCGGGAATGCTAAAAAACCAACCCATTTTGTGATCTGATGTTTCCCTGGGGAGTTACACCCAAGTATATCTTAGAATTTGCAGAAAAACTCAATTCAACCAGAACGTGTTACTTTTGAACCAAAGCTCAGATTCGAAAAACAAACGTATATTAGTAGTGTCCTGAGTCGGGAATGCTAAAAAACCAACCCATTTTGTGATCTGATGTTTCCCTGGGGAGTTACACCCAAGTATATCTTAGAATTTGCAGAAAAACTCAATTCAACCAGAACGTGTTACTTTTGAACCAAAGCTCAGATTCGAAAAACAAACACATATTAGTAGTGTCCTGAGTCGGGAATGCTAAAAAAAAACTCCATTTTGTGATCTGATGTTTCCCTGGGGAGTTACACCCAAGTATATCTTAGAATTTACAGAAAAACTCAATTCAACCAGAACGTGTTACTTTTGAACCAAAGCTCAGATTCGAAAAACAAACGTATATTAGTAGTGTCCTGAGTCGGGAATGCTAAAAAACCAACCCATTTTGTGATCTGATGTTTCCCTGGGGAGTTACACCCAAGTATATCTTAGAATTTGCAGAAAAACTCAATTCAACCAGAACGTGTTACTTTTGAACCAAAGCTCAGATTCGAAAAACAAACGTATATTAGTAGTGTCCTGAGTCGGGAATGCTAAAAAACCAACCCATTTTGTGATCTGATGTTTCCCTGGGGAGTTACACCCAAGTATATCTTAGAATTTGCAGAAAAACTCAATTCAACCAGAACGTGTTACTTTTGAACCAAAGCTCAGATTCGAAAAACAAACGTATATTAGTAGTGTCCTGAGTCGGGAATGCTAAAAAACCAACCCATTTTGTGATCTGATGTTTCCCTGGGGAGTTACACCCAAGTATATCTTAGAATTTGCAGAAAAACTCAATTCAACCAGAACGTGTTACTTTTGAACCAAAGCTCAGATTCGAAAAACAAACGTATATTAGTAGTGTCCTGAGTCGGGAATGCTAAAAAACCAACCCATTTTGTGGACGGATGTTTCCCTGGGGAGTTACACCAAAGTATATCTTAGAATTTGCAGAAAAACTCAATTGAACCAGAACGTGTTACTTTTGAACCAAAGCTCAGATTCGAAAAACAAACACATATTAGTAGTGTCCTGAGTCGGGAATGCTAAAAAAAAACTCCATTTTGTGATCTGATGTTTCCCTGGGGAGTTACACCCAAGTATATCTTAGAATTTACAGAAAAACTCAATTCAACCAGAACGTGTTACTTTTGAACCAAAGCTCAGATTCGAAAAACAAACGTATATTAGTAGTGTCCTGAGTCGGGAATGCTAAAAAACCAACCCATTTTGTGATCTGATGTTTCCCTGGGGAGTTACACCCAAGTATATCTTAGAATTTGCAGAAAAACTCAATTCAACCAGAACGTGTTACTTTTGAACCAAAGCTCAGATTCGAAAAACAAACGTATATTAGTAGTGTCCTGAGTCGGGAATGCTAAAAAACCAACCCATTTTGTGATCTGATGTTTCCCTGGGGAGTTACACCCAAGTATATCTTAGAATTTGCAGAAAAAACTCAATTCAACCAGAACGTGTTACTTTTGAACCAAAGCTCAGATTCGAAAAACAAACGTATATTAGTAGTGTCCTGAGTCGGTAATGCTAAAAAACCAACCCATTTTGTGGACGGATGTTTCCCTGGGGAGTTACACCAAAGTATATCTTAGAATTTGCAGAAAAACTCAATTGAACCAGAACGTGTTACTTTTGAACCAAAGCTCAGATTCGAAAAACAAACACATATTAGTAGTGTCCTGAGTCGGGAATGCTAAAAAAAAAACTCCATTTTGTGATCTGATGTTTCCCTGGGGAGTTACACCCAAGTATATCTTAGAATTTACAGAAAAACTCAATTCAACGACAACGTGTTACTTTTGAACCAAAGCTCAGATTCGAAAAACAAACGTATATAAGTAGTGTCCTGAGTCGGGAATGCTAAAAAACCAACCCATTTTGTGATCTGATGTTTCCCTGGGGAGTTACACCCAAGTATATCTTAGAATTTGCAGAAAAACTCAATTCAACCAGAACGTGTTACTTTTGAACCAAAGCTCAGATTCGAAAAACAAACGTATATTAGTAGTGTCCTGAGTCGGGAATGCTAAAAAACCAACCCATTTTGTGATCTGATGTTTCCCTGGGGAGTTACACCCAAGTATATCTTAGAATTTGCAGAAAAACTCAATTCAACCAGAACGTGTTACTTTTGAACCAAAGCTCAGATTCGAAAAACAAACGTATATTAGTAGTGTCCTGAGTCGGGAATGCTAAAAAACCAACCCATTTTGTGATCTGATGTTTCCCTGGGGAGTTACACCCAAGTATATCTTAGAATTTGCAGAAAAACTCAATTCAACCAGAACGTGTTACTTTTGAACCAAAGCTCAGATTCGAAAAACAAACGTATATTAGTAGTGTCCTGAGTCGGGAATGCTAAAAAACCAACCCATTTTGTGATCTGATGTTTCCCTGGGGAGTTACACCCAAGTATATCTTAGAATTTGCAGAAAAACTCAATTCAACCAGAACGTGTTACTTTTGAACCAAAGCTCAGATTCGAAAAACAAACGTATATTAGTAGTGTCCTGAGTCGGGAATGCTAAAAAACCAACCCATTTTGTGATCTGATGTTTCCCTGGGGAGTTACACCCAAGTATATCTTAGAATTTGCAGAAAAACTCAATTCAACCAGAACGTGTTACTTTTGAACCAAAGCTCAGATTCGAAAAACAAACGTATATTAGTAGTGTCCTGAGTCGGGAATGCTAAAAAACCAACCCATTTTGTGATCTGATGTTTCCCTGGGGAGTTACACCCAAGTATATCTTAGAATTTGCAGAAAAACTCAATTCAACCAGAACGTGTTACTTTTGAACCAAAGCTCAGATTCGAAAAACAAACGTATATTAGTAGTGTCCTGAGTCGGGAATGCTAAAAAACCAACCCATTTTGTGATCTGATGTTTCCCTGGGGAGTTACACCCAAGTATATCTTAGAATTTGCAGAAAAACTCAATTCAACCAGAACGTGTTACTTTTGAACCAAAGCTCAGATTCGAAAAACAAACACATATTAGTAGTGTCCTGAGTCGGGAATGCTAAAAAAAAACTCCATTTTGTGATCTGATGTTTCCCTGGGGAGTTACACCCAAGTATATCTTAGAATTTACAGAAAAACTCAATTCAACCAGAACGTGTTACTTTTGAACCAAAGCTCAGATTCGAAAAACAAACGTATATTAGTAGTGTCCTGAGTCGGGAATGCTAAAAAACCAACCCATTTTGTGATCTGATGTTTCCCTGGGGAGTTACACCCAAGTATATCTTAGAATTTGCAGAAAAACTCAATTCAACCAGAACGTGTTACTTTTGAACCAAAGCTCAGATTCGAAAAACAAACGTATATTAGTAGTGTCCTGAGTCGGGAATGCTAAAAAACCAACCCATTTTGTGATCTGATGTTTCCCTGGGGAGTTACACCCAAGTATATCTTAGAATTTGCAGAAAAACTCAATTCAACCAGAACGTGTTACTTTTGAACCAAAGCTCAGATTCGAAAAACAAACGTATATTAGTAGTGTCCTGAGTCGGGAATGCTAAAAAACCAACCCATTTTGTGATCTGATGTTTCCCTGGGGAGTTACACCCAAGTATATCTTAGAATTTGCAGAAAAACTCAATTCAACCAGAACGTGTTACTTTTGAACCAAAGCTCAGATTCGAAAAACAAACGTATATTAGTAGTGTCCTGAGTCGGGAATGCTAAAAAACCAACCCATTTTGTGGACGGATGTTTCCCTGGGGAGTTACACCAAAGTATATCTTAGAATTTGCAGAAAAACTCAATTGAACCAGAACGTGTTACTTTTGAACCAAAGCTCAGATTCGAAAAACAAACACATATTAGTAGTGTCCTGAGTCGGGAATGCTAAAAAAAAAACTCCATTTTGTGATCTGATGTTTCCCTGGGGAGTTACACCCAAGTATATCTTAGAATTTACAGAAAAACTCAATTCAACCAGAACGTGTTACTTTTGAACCAAAGCTCAGATTCGAAAAACAAACGTATATTAGTAGTGTCCTGAGTCGGGAATGCTAAAAAACCAACCCATTTTGTGATCTGATGTTTCCCTGGGGAGTTACACCCAAGTATATCTTAGAATTTGCAGAAAAACTCAATTCAACCAGAACGTGTTACTTTTGAACCAAAGCTCAGATTCGAAAAACAAACGTATATTAGTAGTGTCCTGAGTCGGGAATGCTAAAAAACCAACCCATTTTGTGATCTGATGTTTCCCTGGGGAGTTACACCCAAGTATATCTTAGAATTTGCAGAAAAACTCAATTCAACCAGAACGTGTTACTTTTGAACCAAAGCTCAGATTCGAAAAACAAACGTATATTAGTAGTGTCCTGAGTCGGGAATGCTAAAAAACCAACCCATTTTGTGGACGGATGTTTCCCTGGGGAGTTACACCAAAGTATATCTTAGAATTTGCAGAAAAACTCAATTGAACCAGAACGTGTTACTTTTGAACCAAAGCTCAGATTCGAAAAACAAACACATATTAGTAGTGTCCTGAGTCGGGAATGCTAAAAAAAAACTCCATTTTGTGATCTGATGTTTCCCTGGGGAGTTACACCCAAGTATATCTTAGAATTTACAGAAAAACTCAATTCAACCAGAACGTGTTACTTTTGAACCAAAGCTCAGATTCGAAAAACAAACGTATATAAGTAGTGTCCTGAGTCGGGAATGCTAAAAAACCAACCCATTTTGTGATCTGATGTTTCCCTGGGGAGTTACACCCAAGTACACCAAGTATATCTTAGAATTTGCAGAAAACTCAATTCAACCAGAAAGTGTTACTTTTGAACCAAAGCTCAGATTCGAAAAACAAACGTATATTAGTAGTGTCCTGAGTCGGGAATGCTAAAAAACCAACCCATTTGTGATCTGATGTTTCCCTGGGGAGTTACACCCAAGTATATCTTAGAATTTGCAGAAAAACTCAATTCAACCAGAACGAGTTACTTTTGAACCAAAGCTCAGGATTCGAAAAACAAACGTATATAGTAGTGTCCTGAGTCGGGAATGCTAAAAAACCAACCCATTTTGTGGACTGGATGTTTCCCTGGGGAGTTACACCAAAGTATATCTTGAATTTGCAGAAAAACTCAATTGAACCAGAACGTGTTACTTTTGAACCAAAGCTCAGATTCGAAAAACAAACACATATTAGTAGTGTCCTGAGTCGGGAATGCTAAAAAAAATCCCATTTTGTGATCTGATGTTTCCCTGGGGAGTTACACCCAAGTATATCTTAGAATTTACAGAAAAACTCAATTCAACGACAACGTGTTACTTTTGAACCAAAGCTCAGATTCGAAAAACAAACGTATATAAGTAGTGTCCTGAGTCGGGAATGCTAAAAACCAACCCATTTGTGATCTGATGTTTCCCTGGGGAGTTAACCCAAGTATATCTTAGAATTTGCAGAAAACTCAATTCAACCAGAACGTGTTACTTTTGAACCAAAGCTCAGATTCGAAAACAAACGATATTAGTAGTGTCCTGAGTCGGGAATGCTAAAAAACCAACCCATTTTGTGATCTGATGTTTCCCTGGGGAGTTACACCCAAGTATATCTTAGAATTTGCAGAAAAACTCAATTCAACCAGAACGTGTTACTTTTGAACCAAAGCTCAGATTCGAAAAACAAACGTATATTAGTAGTGTCCTGAGTCGGGAATGCTAAAAAACCAACCCATTTTGTGATCTGATGTTTCCCTGGGGAGTTACACCCAAGTATATCTTAGAATTTGCAGAAAAACTCAATTCAACCAGAACGTGTTACTTTTGAACCAAAGCTCAGATTCGAAAAACAAACGTATATTAGTAGTGTCCTGAGTCGGGAATGCTAAAAAACCAACCCATTTTGTGATCTGATGTTTCCCTGGGGAGTTACACCCAAGTATATCTTAGAATTTACAGAAAAACTCAATTCAACCAGAACGTGTTACTTTTGAACCAAAGCTCAGATTCGAAAAACAAACGTATATTAGTAGTGTCCTGAGTCGGGAATGCTAAAAAACCAACCCATTTTGTGATCTGATGATTCCCTGGGGAGTTACACCCAAGTATATCTTAGAATTTGCAGAAAAACTCAATTCAACCAGAACGTGTTACTTTTGAACCAAAGCTCAGATTCGAAAAACAAACGTATATTAGTAGTGTCCTGAGTCGGGAATGCTAAAAAACCAACCCATTTTGTGATCTGATGTTTCCCTGGGGAGTTACACCCAAGTATATCTTAGAATTTGCAGAAAAACTCAATTCAACCAGAACGTGTTACTTTTGAACCAAAGCTCAGATTCGAAAAACAAACGTATATTAGTAGTGTCCTGAGTCGGGAATGCTAAAAAACCAACCCATTTTGTGATCTGATGTTTCCCTGGGGAGTTACACCCAAGTATATCTTAGAATTTGCAGAAAAACTCAATTCAACCAGAACGTGTTACTTTTGAACCAAAGCTCAGATTCGAAAAACAAACGTATATTAGTAGTGTCCTGAGTCGGGAATGCAAAAAAACCAACCCATTTTGTGGACGGATGTTTCCCTGGGGAGTTACACCAAAGTATATCTTAGAATTTGCAGAAAAACTCAATTGAACCAGAACGTGTTACTTTTGAACCAAAGCTCAGATTCGAAAAACAAACACATATTAGTAGTGTCCTGAGTCGGGAATGCTAAAAAACCACTCCATTTTGTGATCTGATGTTTCCCTGGTGAGTTACACTCAAGTATATCTTAGAATTTGGAGAAAAACTCAATTCAACCAGAACGTGTTACTTTTGAACTAAAGCTCAGATTCGAAAAACAAACGTATATTAGTAGTGTCCTGAGTCGGGAATGCTAAAAAACCAACCCATTTTGTGATCTGATGTTTCCCTGGGGAGTTACACCCAAGTATATCTTAGAATTTGCAGAAAAACTCAATTCAACCAGAACATGTTACTTTTGAACCAAAGCTCAGATTCCAAAAACAAACGTATATTAGTAGTGTCCTGTGTCGAGAATGCTAAAAAACCAACCCATTTTGTGATCTGATGTTTCCCTGGGGAGTTACACCCAAGTATATCTTAGAATTTGCAGAAAAACTCAATTCAACCAGAACGTGTTACTTTTGAACTAAAGCTCAGATTCGAAAAACAAACGTATATTAGTAGTGTCCTGAGTCGGGAATGCTAAAAAACCAACCCATTTTGTGATCTGATGTTTCCCTGGGGAGTTACACCCAAGTATATCTTAGAATTTGCAGAAAAACTCAATTCAACCAGAACATGTTACTTTTGAACCAAAGCTCAGATTCCAAAAACAAACGTATATTAGTAGTGTCCTGAGTCGGGAATGCTAAAAAACCAACCCATTTTGTGATCTGATGTTTCCCTGGGGAGTTACACCCAAGTATATCTTAGAATTTGCAGAAAAACTCAATTCAACCAGAACGTGTTACTTTTGAACTAAAGCTCAGATTCGAAAAACAAACGTATATTAGTAGTGTCCTGAGTCGGGAATGCTAAAAAACCAACCCATTTTGTGATCTGATGTTTCCCTGGTGAGTTACACTCAAGTATATCTTAGAATTTGGAGAAAAACTCAATTCAACCAGAACGTGTTACTTTTGAACCAAAGCTCAGATTCGAAAAACAAACGTATATTAGTAGTGTCCTGAGTCGGGAATGCTAAAAAACCAACCCATTTTGTGATCTGATGTTTCCCTGGGGAGTTACACCCAAGTATATCTTAGAATTTGCAGAAAAACTCAATTCAACCAGAACGTGTTACTTTTGAACCAAAGCTCAGATTCGAAAAACAAACGTATATTAGTAGTGTCCTGAGTCGGGAATGCTAAAAAACCAACCCATTTTGTGATCTGATGTTTCCCTGGGGAGTTACACCCAAGTATATCTTAGAATTTGCAGAAAAACTCAATTCAACCAGAACGTGTTACTTTTGAACCAAAGCTCAGATTCGAAAAACAAACGTATATTAGTAGTGTCCTGAGTCGGGAATGCTAAAAAACCAACCCATTTTGTGATCTGATGTTTCCCTGGGGAGTTACACCCAAGTATATCTTAGAATTTGCAGAAAAACTCAATTCAACCAGAACGTGTTACTTTTGAACCAAAGCTCAGATTCGAAAAACAAACGTATATTAGTAGTGTCCTGAGTCGGGAATGCTAAAAAACCAACCCATTTTGTGATCTGATGTTTCCCTGGGGAGTTACACCCAAGTATATCTTAGAATTTGCAGAAAAACTCAATTCAACCAGAACGTGTTACTTTTGAACCAAAGCTCAGATTCAAAAAACAAACGTATATTAGTAGTGTCCTGAGTCGGGAATGCTAAAAAACCAACCCATTTTGTGATCTGATGTTTCCCTGGGGAGTTACACCCAAGTATATCTTAGAATTTGCAGAAAAACTCAATTCAACGACAACGTGTTACTTTTGAACCAAAGCTCAGATTTGAAAAACAAACGTATATAAGTAGTGTCCTGAGTCGGGAATGCTAAAAAACCAACCCATTTTGTGATCTGATGTTTCCCTGGGGAGTTACACCCAAGTATATCTTAGAATTTGCAGAAAAACTCAATTCAACCAGAACGTGTTACTTTTGAACCAAAGCTCAGATTCGAAAAACAAACATATATTAGTAGTGTCCTGAGTCGGGAATGCTAAAAAACCAACCCATTTTGTGGTCGGATGTTTCCCTGGGGAGTTACACCCAAGTATATCTTAGAATTTGCAGAAAAACTCAATTCAACCAGAACGTGTTACTTTTGAACCAAAGCTCAGATTCGAAAAACAAACATATATTAGTAGTGTCCTGAGTCGGGAATGCTAAAAAACCAACCCATTTTGTGATCTGATGTTTCCCTGGTGAGTTACACTCAAGTATATCTTAGAATTTGGAGAAAAACTCAATTCAACCAGAACGTGTTACTTTTGAACCAAAGCTCAGATTCGAAAAACAAACGTATATTAGTAGTGTCCTGAGTCGGGAATGCTAAAAAACCAACCCATTTTGTGATCTGATGTTTCCCTGGGGAGTTACACCCAAGTATATCTTAGAATTTGCAGAAAAACTCAATTCAACCAGAACATGTTACTTTTGAACCAAAGCTCAGATTCCAAAAACAAACGTATATTAGTAGTGTCCTGAGTTGGGAATGCTAAAAAACCAACCCATTTTGTGATCTGATGTTTCCCTGGGGAGTTACACCCAAGTATATCTTAGAATTTGGAGAAAAACTCAATTCAACCAGAACATGTTACTTTTGAACCAAAGCTCAGATTCGAAAAACAAACGTATATTAGTAGTGTCCTGAGTCGGGAATGCTAAAAAACCAACCCATTTTGTGATCTGATGTTTCCCTGGGGAGTTACACCCAAGTATATCTTAGAATTTGCAGAAAAACTCAATTCAACCAGAACGTGTTACTTTTGAACCAAAGCTCAGATTCGAAAAACAAACGTATATTAGTAGTGTCCTGAGTCGGGAATGCTAAAAAACCAACCCATTTTGTGATCTGATGTTTCCCTGGTGAGTTACACTCAAGTATATCTTAGAATTTGGAGAAAAACTCAATTCAACCAGAACGTGTTACTTTTGAACCAAAGCTCAGATTCGAAAAACAAACGTATATTAGTAGTGTCCTGAGTCGGGAATGCTAAAAAACCAACCCATTTTGTGATCTGATGTTTCCCTGGGGAGTTACACCCAAGTATATCTTAGAATTTGCAGAAAAACTCAATTCAACCAGAACGTGTTACTTTTGAACCAAAGCTCAGATTCGAAAAACAAACGTATATTAGTAGTGTCCTGAGTCGGGAATGCTAAAAAACCACTCCATTTTGTGATCTGATGTTTCCCTGGGGAGTTACACCCAAGTATATCTTAGAATTTGCAGAAAAACTCAATTCAACCAGAACATGTTACTTTTGAACCAAAGCTCAGATTCGAAAAACAAACGTATATTAGTAGTGTCCTGAGTCGGGAATGCTAAAAAACCAACCCATTTTGTGATCTGATGTTTCCCTGGGGAGTTACACCCAAGTATATCTTAGAATTTGCAGAAAAACTCAATTCAACCAGAACGTGTTACTTTTGAACCAAAGCTCAGATTCGAAAAACAAACATATATTAGTAGTGTCCTGAGTCGGGAATGCTAAAAAACCAACCCATTTTGTGATCTGATGTTTCCCTGGTGAGTTACACTCAAGTATATCTTAGAATTTGGAGAAAAACTCAATTCAACCAGAACGTGTTACTTTTGAACCAAAGCTCAGATTCGAAAAACAAACGTATATTAGTAGTGTCCTGAGTCGGGAATGCTAAAAAACCAACCCATTTTGTGATCTGATGTTTCCCTGGGGAGTTACACCCAAGTATATCTTAGAATTTGCAGAAAAACTCAATTCAACCAGAACGTGTTACTTTTGAACCAAAGCTCAGATTCGAAAAACAAACGTATATTAGTAGTGTCCTGAGTCGGGAATGCTAAAAAACCACTCCATTTTGTGATCTGATGTTTCCCTGGGGAGTTACACCCAAGTATATCTTAGAATTTGCAGAAAAACTCAATTCAACCAGAACATGTTACTTTTGAACCAAAGCTCAGATTCGAAAAACAAACGTATATTAGTAGTGTCCTGAGTCGGGAATGCTAAAAAACCAACCCATTTTGTGATCTGATGTTTCCCTGGGGAGTTACACCCAAGTATATCTTAGAATTTGCAGAAAAACTCAATTCAACCAGAACGTGTTACTTTTGAACCAAAGCTCAGATTCGAAAAACAAACATATATTAGTAGTGTCCTGAGTCGGGAATGCTAAAAAACCAACCCATTTTGTGATCTGATGTTTCCCTGGGGAGTTACACCCAAGTATATCTTAGAATTTGCAGAAAAACTCAATTCAACCAGAACGTGTTACTTTTGAACCAAAGCTCAGATTCGAAAAACAAACATATATTAGTAGTGTCCTGAGTCGGGAATGCTAAAAAACCAACCCATTTTGTGATCTGATGTTTCCCTGGGGAGTTACACCAAAGTATATCTTAGAATTTGCAGAAAAACTCAATTCAACCAGAACGTGTTACTTTTGAACCAAAGCTCAGATTCGAAAAACAAACGTATATTAGTAGTGTCCTGAGTCGGGAATGCTAAAAAACCACTCCATTTTGTGATCTGATGTTTCCCTGGGGAGTTACACCCAAGTATATCTTAGAATTTGCAGAAAAACTCAATTCAACCAGAACATGTTACTTTTGAACCAAAGCTCAGATTCGAAAAACAAACGTATATTAGTAGTGTCCTGAGTCGGGAATGCTAAAAAACCAACCCATTTTGTGATCTGATGTTTCCCTGGGGAGTTACACCCAAGTATATCTTAGAATTTGCAGAAAAACTCAATTCAACCAGAACGTGTTACTTTTGAACCAAAGCTCAGATTCGAAAAACAAACATATATTAGTAGTGTCCTGAGTCGGGAATGCTAAAAAACCAACCCATTTTGTGATCTGATGTTTCCCTGGGGAGTTACACCCAAGTATATCTTAGAATTTGCAGAAAAACTCAATTCAACCAGAACGTGTTACTTTTGAACCAAAGCTCAGATTCGAAAAACAAACATATATTAGTAGTGTCCTGAGTCGGGAATGCTAAAAAACCAACCCATTTTGTGATCTGATGTTTCCCTGGGGAGTTACACCAAAGTATATCTTAGAATTTGCAGAAAAACTCAATTCAACCAGAACGTGTTACTTTTGAACCAAAGCTCAGATTCGAAAAACAAACGTATATTAGTAGTGTCCTGAGTCGGGAATGCTAAAAAACCAACCCATTTTGTGATCTGATGTTTCCCTGGGGAGTTACACCCAAGTATATCTTAGAATTTGCAGAAAAACTCAATTCAACCAGAACGTGTTACTTTTGAACCAAAGCTCAGATTCGAAAAACAAACGTATATTAGTAGTGTCCTGAGTCGGGAATGCTAAAAAACCAACCCATTTTGTGATCTGATGTTTCCCTGGGGAGTTACACCCAAGTATATCTTAGAATTTGCAGAAAAACTCAATTCAACCAGAACGTGTTACTTTTGAACCAAAGCTCAGATTCGAAAAACAAACGTATATTAGTAGTGTCCTGAGTCGGGAATGCTAAAAAACCACTCCATTTTGTGATCTGATGTTTCCCTGGGGAGTTACACCCAAGTATATCTTAGAATTTGCAGAAAAACTCAATTCAACCAGAACATGTTACTTTTGAACCAAAGCTCAGATTCGAAAAACAAACGTATATTAGTAGTGTCCTGAGTCGGGAATGCTAAAAAACCAACCCATTTTGTGATCTGATGTTTCCCTGGGGAGTTACACCCAAGTATATCTTAGAATTTGCAGAAAAACTCAATTCAACCAGAACGTGTTACTTTTGAACCAAAGCTCAGATTCGAAAAACAAACATATATTAGTAGTGTCCTGAGTCGGGAATGCTAAAAAACCAACCCATTTTGTGATCTGATGTTTCCCTGGTGAGTTACACTCAAGTATATCTTAGAATTTGGAGAAAAACTCAATTCAACCAGAACGTGTTACTTTTGAACCAAAGCTCAGATTCGAAAAACAAACGTATATTAGTAGTGTCCTGAGTCGGGAATGCTAAAAAACCAACCCATTTTGTGATCTGATGTTTCCCTGGGGAGTTACACCCAAGTATATCTTAGAATTTGCAGAAAAACTCAATTCAACCAGAACGTGTTACTTTTGAACCAAAGCTCAGATTCGAAAAACAAACGTATATTAGTAGTGTCCTGAGTCGGGAATGCTAAAAAACCAACCCATTTTGTGATCTGATGTTTCCCTGGGGAGTTACACCCAAGTATATCTTAGAATTTGCAGAAAAACTCAATTCAACCAGAACGTGTTACTTTTGAACCAAAGCTCAGATTCGAAAAACAAACGTATATTAGTAGTGTCCTGTGTCGGGAATGCTAAAAAACCAACCCATTTTGTGATCTGATGTTTCCCTGGGGAGTTACACCCAAGTATATCTTAGAATTTGCAGAAAAACTCAATTCAACCAGAACGTGTTACTTTTGAACTAAAGCTCAGATTCGAAAAACAAACGTATATTAGTAGTGTCCTGAGTCGGGAATGCTAAAAAACCAACCCATTTTGTGATCGGATGTTTCCCTGGTGAGTTACACTCAAGTATATCTTAGAATTTGGAGAAAAACTCAATTCAACCAGAACGTGTTACTTTTGAACCAAAGCTCAGATTCGAAAAACAAACGTATATTAGTAGTGTCCTGAGTCGGGAATGCTAAAAAACCAACCCATTTTGTGATCTGATGTTTCCCTGGGGAGTTACCCCCAAGTATATCTTAGAATTTGCAGAAAAACTCAATTCAACCAGAACGTGTTACTTTTGAACCAAAGCTCAGATTCGAAAAACAAACGTATATTAGTAGTGTCCTGAGTCGGGAATGCTAAAAAACCAACCCATTTTGTGATCTGATGTTTCCCTGGGGAGTTACACCCAAGTATATCTTAGAATTTGCAGAAAAACTCAATTCAACCAGAACGTGTTACTTTTGAACCAAAGCTCAGATTCGAAAAACAAACGTGTATTAGTAGTGTCCTGTGTCTGGAATGCTAAAAAACCAACCCATTTTGTGATCTGATGTTTCCCTGGGGAGTTACACCCAAGTATATCTTAGAATTTGCAGAAAAACTCAATTCAACCAGAACGTGTTACTTTTGAACCAAAGCTCAGATTCGAAAAACAAACACATATTAGTAGTGTCCTGAGTCGGGAATGCTAAAAAACCACTCCATTTTGTGATCTGATGTTTCCCTGGGGAGTTACACCCAAGTATATCTTAGAATTTACAGAAAAACTCAATTCAACGACAACGTGTTACTTTTGAACCAAAGCTCAGATTCGAAAATCAAACATATATAAGTAGTGTCCTGAGTCAGGAATGCTAAAAAACCAACCCATTTTGTGATCTGATGTTTCCCTGGGGAGTTACACCCAAGTATATCTTAGAATTTGCAGAAAAACTCAATTCAACCAGAACGTGTTACTTTTGAACTAAAGCTCAGATTCGAAAAACAAACGTATATTAGTAGTGTCCTGAGTCGGGAATGCTAAAAAACCAACCCATTTTGTGATCTGATGTTTCCCTGGGGAGTTACACCCAAGTATATCTTAGAATTTACAGAAAAACACAATTCAACCAGAACGTGTTACTTTTGAACCAAAGCTCAGATTCGAAAAACAAACGTATATTAGTAGTGTCCTGAGTCAGGAATGCTAAAAAACCAACCCATTTTGTGGTCGGATGTTTCCCTGGGGAGTTACACCCAAGTATATCTTAGAATTTGCAGAAAAACTCAATTCAACCAGAACATGTTACTTTTGAACCAAAGCTCAGATTCGAAAAACAAACGTATATTAGTAGTGTCCTGAGTCGGGAATGCTAAAAAACCAACCCATTTTGTGATCTGATGTTTCCCTGGGGAGTAACACCCAAGTATAACTTAGAATTTGCAGAAAAACTCAATTCGACCAGAACGTGTTACTTTTGAACCAAAGCTCAGATTCGAAAAACAAACGTATATTAGTAGTGTCCTGAGTCGGGAATGCTAAAAAACCAACCCATTTTGTGATCTGATGTTTCCCTGGGGAGTTACACCCAAGTATATCTTAGAATTTGCAGAAAAACTCAATTCAACCAGAACGTGTTACTTTTGAACCAAAGCTCAGATTCGAAAAACAAACGTATATTAGTAGTGTCCTGAGTCAGGAATGCTAAAAAACCAACCCATTTTGTGGTCGGATGTTTCCCTGGGGAGTTACACCCAAGTATATCTTAGAATTTGCAGAAAAACTCAATTCAACCAGAACATGTTACTTTTGAACCAAAGCTCAGATTCGAAAAACAAACGTATATTAGTAGTGTCCTGAGTCGGGAATGCTAAAAAACCAACCCATTTTGTGATCTGATGTTTCCCTGGGGAGTAACACCCAAGTATATCTTAGAATTTGCAGAAAAACTCAATTCGACCAGAACGTGTTACTTTTGAACCAAAGCTCAGATTCGAAAAACAAACGTATATTAGTAGTGTCCTGAGTCGGGAATGCTAAAAAACCAACCCATTTTGTGATCTGATGTTTCCCTGGGGAGTTACACCCAAGTATATCTTAGAATTTGCAGAAAAACTCAATTCAACCAGAACGTGTTACTTTTGAACTAAAGCTCAGATTCGAAAAACAAACGTATATTAGTAGTGTCCTGAGTCGGGAATGCTAAAAAAACAACCCATTTTGTGATCTGATGTTTCCCTGGGGAGTTACACCCAAGTATATCTTAGAATTCGCAGAAAAACTCAATTCAACCAGAACGTGTTACTTTTGAACCAAAGCTCAGATTCGAAAAACAAACGTATATTAGTAGTGTCCTGAGTCGGGAATACTAAAAAACCAACCCATTTTGTGATCTGATGTTTCCCTGGGGAGTTACACCCAAGTATATCTTAGAATTTGCAGAAAAACTCAATTCAACCAGAACGTGTTACTTTTGAACCAAAGCTCAGATTCGAAAAACAAACGTATATTAGTAGTGTCCTGAGTCGGGAATGCTAAAAAACCAACCCATTCTGTGATCTGATGTTTCCCTGGGGAGTTACACCCAAGTATATCTTAGAATTTACAGAAAAACTCAATTCAACCAGAACGTGTTACTTTTGAACCAAAGCTCAGATTCGAAAAACAAACGTATATTAGTAGTGTCCTGAGTCGGGAATGCTAAAAAACCAACCCATTTTGTGGACGGATGTTTCCCTGGGGAGTTACACCCAAGTATATCTTAGAATTTGCAGAAAAACTCAATTCAACCAGAACGTGTTACTTTTGAACCAAAGCTCAGATTTGAAAAACAAACGTATATTAGTAGTGTCCTGAGTCGGGAATGCTAAAAAACCAATCCATTTTGTGATCTGATGTTTCCCTGGGGAGTTACACCCAAGTATATCTTAGAATTTGCAGAAAAACTCAATTCAACCAGAACATGTTACTTTTGAACCAAAGCTCAGATTCCAAAAACAAACGTATATTAGTAGTGTCCTGTGTCGGGAATGCTAAAAAACCAACCCATTTTGTGATCTGATGTTTCCCTGGGGAGTTCCACCCAAGTATATCTTAGAATTTGCAGAAAAACTCAATTCAACCAGAACGTGTTACTTTTGAACTAAAGCTCAGATTCGAAAAACAAACGTATATTAGTAGTGTCCTGAGTCGGGAATGCTAAAAAACCAACCCATTTTGTGATCTGATGTTTCCCTGGTGAGTTACACTCAAGTATATCTTAGAATTTGGAGAAAAACTCAATTCAACCAGAACGTGTTACTTTTGAACCAAAGCTCAGATTCGAAAAACAAACGTATATTAGTAGTGTCCTGAGTCGGGAATGCTAAAAAACCAACCCATTTTGTGATCTGATGTTTCCCTGGGGAGTTACACCCAAGTATATCTTAGAATTTGCAGAAAAACTCAATTCAACCAGAACGTGTTACTTTTGAACCAAAGCTCAGATTCGAAAAACAAACACATATTAGTAGTGTCCTGAGTCGGGAATGCTAAAAAACCACTCCATTTTGTGATCTGATGTTTCCCTGGGGAGTTACACCCAAGTATATCTTAGAATTTACAGAAAAACTCAATTCAACGACAACGTGTTACTTTTGAACCAAAGCTCAGATTCGAAAAACAAACATATATAAGTAGTGTCCTGAGTCGGGAATGCTAAAAAACCAACCCATTTTGTGATCTGATGTTTCCCTGGGGAGTTACACCCAAGTATATCTTAGAATTTGCAGAAAAACTCAATTCAACCAGAACGTGTTACTTTTGAACTAAAGCTCAGATTCGAAAAACAAACGTATATTAGTAGTGTCCTGAGTCGGGAATGCTAAAAAACCAACCCATTTTGTGATCTGATGTTTCCCTGGGGAGTTACACCCAAGTATATCTTAGAATTTACAGAAAAACTCAATTCAACCAGAACGTGTTACTTTTGAACCAAAGCTCAGATTCGAAAAACAAACGTATATTAGTAGTGTCCTGAGTCAGGAATGCTAAAAAACCAACCCATTTTGTGGTCGGATGTTTCCCTGGGGAGTTACACCCAAGTATATCTTAGAATTTGCAGAAAAACTCAATTCAACCAGAACGTGTTACTTTTGAACCAAAGCTCAGATTCGAAAAACAAACGTGTATTAGTAGTGTCCTGTGTCGGGAATGCTAAAAAACCAACCCATTTTGTGATCTGATGTTTCCCTGGGGAGTTACACCCAAGTATATCTTAGAATTTGCAGAAAAACTCAATTCAACCAGAACGTGTTACTTTTGAACCAAAGCTCAGATTCGAAAAACAAACGTATATTAGTAGTGTCCTGAGTCGGGAATGCTAAAAAACCAACCCATTTTGTGATCTGATGTTTCCCTGGGGAGTTACACCCAAGTATATCTTAGAATTTGCAGAAAAACTCAATTCAACCAGAACTTGTTACTTTTGAACCAAAGCTCAGATTCCAAAAACAAACGTATATTAGTAGTGTCCTGTGTCGGGAATGCTAAAAAACCAACCCATTTTGTGATCTGATGTTTCCCTGGGGAGTTACACCCAAGTATATCTTAGAATTTGCAGAAAAACTCAATTCAACCAGAACGTGTTACTTTTGAACTAAAGCTCAGATTCGAAAAACAAACATATATTAGTAGTGTCCTGAGTCGGGAATGCTAAAAAAACAACCCATTTTGTGATCTGATGTTTCCCTGGGGAGTTACACCCAAGTATATCTTAGAATTTACAGAAAAACTCAATTCAACCAGAACGTGTTACTTTTGAACCAAAGCTCAGATTCGAAAAACAAACGTATATTAGTAGTGTCCTGAGTCAGGAATGCTAAAAAACCAACCCATTTTGTGGTCGGATGTTTCCCTGGGGAGTTACACCCAAGTATATCTTAGAATTTGCAGAAAAACTCAATTCAACCAGAACGTGTTACTTTTGAACCAAAGCTCAGATTCGAAAAACAAACATATATTAGTAGTGTCCTGAGTCGGGAATGCTAAAAAACCACTCCATTTTGTGATCTGATGTTTCCCTGGGGAGTTACACCCAAGTATATCTTAGAATTTGCAGAAAAACTCAATTCAACCAGAACGTGTTACTTTTGAACCAAAGCTCAGATTCGAAAAACAAACGTGTATTAGTAGTGTCCTGTGTCGGGAATGCTAAAAAACCAACCCATTTTGTGATCTGATGTTTCCCTGGGGAGTTACACCCAAGTATATCTTAGAATTTGCAGAAAAACTCAATTCAACCAGAACGTGTTACTTTTGAACCAAAGCTCAGATTCGAAAAACAAACGTATATTAGTAGTGTCCTGAGTCGGGAATGCTAAAAAACCAACCCATTTTGTGATCTGATGTTTCCCTGGGGAGTTACACCCAAGTATATCTTAGAATTTGCAGAAAAACTCAATTCAACCAGAACTTGTTACTTTTGAACCAAAGCTCAGATTCCAAAAACAAACGTATATTAGTAGTGTCCTGTGTCGGGAATGCTAAAAAACCAACCCATTTTGTGATCTGATGTTTCCCTGGGGAGTTACACCCAAGTATATCTTAGAATTTGCAGAAAAACTCAATTCAACCAGAACGTGTTACTTTTGAACTAAAGCTCAGATTCGAAAAACAAACATATATTAGTAGTGTCCTGAGTCGGGAATGCTAAAAAAACAACCCATTTTGTGATCTGATGTTTCCCTGGGGAGTTACACCCAAGTATATCTTAGAATTCGCAGAAAAACTCAATTCAACCAGAACGTGTTACTTTTGAACCAAAGCTCAGATTCGAAAAACAAACGTATATTAGTAGTGTCCTGAGTCGGGAATGCTAAAAAACCAACCCATTTTGTGATCTGATGTTTCCCTGGGGAGTTACACCAAAGTATATCTTAGAATTTGCAGAAAAACTCAATTTAACCAGAACGTGTTACTTTTGAACCAAAGCTCAGATTCGAAAAACAAACGTATATTAGTAGTGTCCTGAGTCGGGAATGCTAAAAAACCAACCCATTTTGTGATCTGATGTTTCCCTGGGGAGTTACACCCAAGTATATCTTAGAATTTGCAGAAAAACTCAATTCAACCAGAACGTGTTACTTTTGAACCAAAGCTCAGATTCGAAAAACAAACGTATATTAGTAGTGTCCTGAGTCGGGAATGCTAAAAAACCAACCCATTTTGTGGACGGATGTTTCCCTGGGGAGTTACACCAAAGTATATCTTAGAATTTGCAGAAAAACTCAATTGAACCAGAACGTGTTACTTTTGAACCAAAGCTCAGATTCGAAAAACAAACACATATTAGTAGTGTCCTGAGTCGGGAATGCTAAAAAACCACTCCATTTTGTGATCTGATGTTTCCCTGGGGAGTTACACCCAAGTATATCTTAGAATTTACAGAAAAACTCAATTCAACGACGTGTTACTTTTGAACCAAAGCTCAGATTCGAAAAACAAACATATATAAGTAGTGTCCTGAGTCGGGAATGCTAAAAAACCAACCCATTTTGTGATCTGATGTTTCCCTGGGGAGTTACACCCAAGTATATCTTAGAATTTGTAGAAAAACTCAATTCAACCAGAACGTGTTACTTTTGAACTAAAGCTCAGATTCGAAAAACAAACGTATATTAGTAGTGTCCTGAGTCGGGAATGCTAAAAAACCAACCCATTTTGTGATCTGATGTTTCCCTGGGGAGTTACACCCAAGTATATCTTAGAATTTACAGAAAAACTCAATTCAACCAGAACGTGTTACTTTTGAACCAAAGCTCAGATTCGAAAAACAAACGTATATTAGTAGTGTCCTGAGTCAGGAATGCTAAAAAACCAACCCATTTTGTGGTCGGATGTTTCCCTGGGGAGTTACACCCAAGTATATCTTAGAATTTGCAGAAAAACTCAATTCAACCAGAACGTGTTACTTTTGAACCAAAGCTCAGATTCGAAAAACAAACATATATTAGTAGTGTCCTGAGTCGGGAATGCTAAAAAACCACTCCATTTTGTGATCTGATGTTTCCCTGGGGAGTTACACCCAAGTATATCTTAGAATTTGCAGAAAAACTCAATTCAACCAGAACGTGTTACTTTTGAACCAAAGCTCAGATTCGAAAAACAAACGTGTATTAGTAGTGTCCTGTGTCGGGAATGCTAAAAAACCAACCCATTTTGTGATCTGATGTTTCCCTGGGGAGTTACACCCAAGTATATCTTAGAATTTGCAGAAAAACTCAATTCAACCAGAACGTGTTACTTTTGAACCAAAGCTCAGATTCGAAAAACAAACATATATAAGTAGTGTCCTGAGTCGGGAATGCTAAAAAACCAACCCATTTTGTGATCTGATGTTTCCCTGGGGAGTTACACCCAAGTATATCTTAGAATTTGCAGAAATACTCAATTCAACCAGAACGTGTTACTTTTGAACTAAAGCTCAGATTCGAAAAACAAACGTATATTAGTAGTGTCCTGAGTCGGGAATGCTAAAAAACCAACCCATTTTGTGATCTGATGTTTCCCTGGTGAGTTACACTCAAGTATATCTTAGAATTTGGAGAAAAACTCAATTCAACGACAACGTGTTACTTTTGAACCAAAGCTCAGATTCGAAAAACAAACATATATAAGTAGTGTCCTGAGTCGGGAATGCTAAAAAACCAACCCATTTTGTGATCTGATGTTTCCCTGGGGAGTTACACCCAAGTATATCTTAGAATTTGCAGAAAAACTCAATTCAACCAGAACGTGTTACTTTTGAACTAAAGCTCAGATTCGAAAAACAAACGTATATTAGTAGTGTCCTGAGTCGGGAATGCTAAAAAACCAACCCATTTTGTGATCTGATGTTTCCCTGGGGAGTTACACCCAAGTATATCTTAGAATTTGCAGAAAAACTCAATTCAACCAGAACGTGTTACTTTTGAACCAAAGCTCAGATTCGAAAAACAAACACATATTAGTAGTGTCCTGAGTCGGGAATGCTAAAAAACCAACCCATTTTGTGATCTGATGTTTCCCTGGGGAGTTACACCCAAGTATATCTTAGAATTTGCAGAAAAACTCAATTCAACCAGAACATGTTACTTTTGAACCAAAGCTCAGATTCCAAAAACAAACGTATATTAGTAGTGTCCTGAGTCGGGAATGCTAAAAAACCAACCCATTTTGTGATCTGATGTTTCCCTGGGGAGTTACACCCAAGTATATCTTAGAATTTGAAGAAAAACTCAATTCAACCAGAACGTGTTACTTTTGAACTAAAGCTCAGATTCGAAAAACAAACGTATATTAGTAGTGTCCTGAGTCGGGAATGCTAAAAAAACAACCCATTTTGTGATCTGATGTTTCCCTGGGGAGTTACACCCAAGTATATCTTAGAATTCGCAGAAAAAATCAATTCAACCAGAACGTGTTACTTTTGAACCAAAGCTCAGATTCGAAAAACAAACATATATTAGTAGTGTCCTGAGTCGGGAATGCTAAAAAACCAACCCATTTTGTGATCTGATGTTTCCCTGGGGAGTTACACCCAAGTATATCTTAGAATTTGCAGAAAAACTCAATTCAACCAGAACGTGTTACTTTTGAACCAAAGCTCAGATTCGAAAAACAAACGTATATTAGTAGTGTCCTGAGTCGGGAATGCTAAAAAACCAACCCATTTTGTGGACGGATGTTTCCCTGGGGAGTTACACCAAAGTATATCTTAGAATTTGCAGAAAAACTCAATTGAACCAGAACGTGTTACTTTTGAACCAAAGCTCAGATTCGAAAAACAAACACATATTAGTAGTGTCCTGAGTCGGGAATGCTAAAAAACCACTCCATTTTGTGATCTGATGTTTCCCTGGGGAGTTACACCCAAGTATATCTTAGAATTTACAGAAAAACTCAATTCAACGACGTGTTACTTTTGAACCAAAGCTCAGATTCGAAAAACAAACATATATAAGTAGTGTCCTGAGTCGGGAATGCTAAAAAACCAACCCATTTTGTGATCTGATGTTTCCCTGGGGAGTTACACCCAAGTATATCTTAGAATTTGTAGAAATACTCAATTCAACCAGAACGTGTTACTTTTGAACTAAAGCTCAGATTCGAAAAACAAACGTATATTAGTAGTGTCCTGAGTCGGGAATGCTAAAAAACCAACCCATTTTGTGATCTGATGTTTCCCTGGGGAGTTACACCCAAGTATATCTTAGAATTTGCAGAAAAACTCAATTCAACCAGAACGTGTTACTTTTGAACCAAAGCTCAGATTCGAAAAACAAACGTATATTAGTAGTGTCCTGAGTCGGGAATGCTAAAAAACCAACCCATTTTGTGATCTGATGTTTCCCTGGGGAGTTACACCCAAGTATATCTTAGAATTTGCAGAAAAACTCAATTCAACCAGAACATGTTACTTTTGAACCAAAGCTCAGATTCGAAAAACAAACGTATATTAGTAGTGTCCTGTGTCGGGAATGCTAAAAAACCAACCCATTTTGTGATCTGATGTTTCCCTGGGGAGTTACACCCAAGTATATCTTAGAATTTGCAGAAATACTCAATTCAACCAGAACGTGTTACTTTTGAACCAAAGCTCAGATTCGAAAAACAAACGTATATTAGTAGTGTCCTGAGTCGGGAATGCTAAAAAACCAACCCATTTTGTGATCTGATGTTTCCCTGGGGAGTTACACCCAAGTATATCTTAGAATTTGCAGAAAAACTCAATTCAACCAGAACGTGTTACTTTTGAACCAAAGCTCAGATTCGAAAAACAAACACATATTAGTAGTGTCCTGAGTCGGGAATGCTAAAAAACCACTCCATTTTGTGATCTGATGTTTCCCTGGGGAGTTACACCCAAGTATATCTTAGAATTTACAGAAAAACTCAATTCAACGACAACGTGTTACTTTTGAACCAAAGCTCAGATTCGAAAAACAAACATATATAAGTAGTGTCCTGAGTCGGGAATGCTAAAAAACCAACCCATTTTGTGATCTGATGTTTCCCTGGGGAGTTACACCCAAGTATATCTTAGAATTTGCAGAAAAACTCAATTCAACCAGAACGTGTTACTTTTGAACCAAAGCTCAGATTCGAAAAACAAACGTATATTAGTAGTGTCCTGAGTCGGGAATGCTAAAAAACCAACCCATTTTGTGATCTGATGTTTCCCTGGGGAGTTACACCCAAGTATATCTTAGAATTTGCAGAAAAACTCAATTCAACCAGAACGTGTTACTTTTGAACCAAAGCTCAGATTCGAAAAACAAACACATATTAGTAGTGTCCTGAGTCGGGAATGCTAAAAAACCAACCCATTTTGTGATCTGATGTTTCCCTGGGGAGTTACACCCAAGTATATCTTAGAATTTGCAGAAATACTCAATTCAACCAGAACGTGTTACTTTTGAACCAAAGCTCAGATTCGAAAAACAAACGTATATTAGTAGTGTCCTGAGTCGGGAATGCTAAAAAACCAACCCATTTTGTGATCTGATGTTTCCCTGGGGAGTTACACCCAAGTATATCTTAGAATTTGCAGAAAAACTCAATTCAACCAGAACGTGTTACTTTTGAACCAAAGCTCAGATTCGAAAAACAAACACATATTAGTAGTGTCCTGAGTCGGGAATGCTAAAAAACCACTCCATTTTGTGATCTGATGTTTCCCTGGGGAGTTACACCCAAGTATATCTTAGAATTTACAGAAAAACTCAATTCAACGACAACGTGTTACTTTTGAACCAAAGCTCAGATTCGAAAAACAAACATATATAAGTAGTGTCCTGAGTCGGGAATGCTAAAAAACCAACCCATTTTGTGATCTGATGTTTCCCTGGGGAGTTACACCCAAGTATATCTTAGAATTTGCAGAAAAACTCAATTCAACCAGAACGTGTTACTTTTGAACCAAAGCTCAGATTCGAAAAACAAACACATATTAGTAGTGTCCTGAGTCGGGAATGCTAAAAAACCAACCCATTTTGTGATCTGATGTTTCCCTGGGGAGTTACACCCAAGTATATCTTAGAATTTGCAGAAAAACTCAATTCAACCAGAACATGTTACTTTTGAACCAAAGCTCAGATTCCAAAAACAAACGTATATTAGTAGTGTCCTGAGTCGGGAATGCTAAAAAACCAACCCATTTTGTGATCTGATGTTTCCCTGGGGAGTTACACCCAAGTATATCTTAGAATTTGAAGAAAAACTCAATTCAACCAGAACGTGTTACTTTTGAACTAAAGCTCAGATTCGAAAAACAAACGTATATTAGTAGTGTCCTGAGTCGGGAATGCTAAAAAAACAACCCATTTTGTGATCTGATGTTTCCCTGGGGAGTTACACCCAAGTATATCTTAGAATTCGCAGAAAAAATCAATTCAACCAGAACGTGTTACTTTTGAACCAAAGCTCAGATTCGAAAAACAAACATATATTAGTAGTGTCCTGAGTCGGGAATGCTAAAAAACCACTCCATTTTGTGATCTGATGTTTCCCTGGGGAGTTACACCCAAGTATATCTTAGAATTTGCAGAAAAACTCAATTCAACCAGAACGTGTTACTTTTGAACCAAAGCTCAGATTCGAAAAACAAACACATATTAGTAGTGTCCTGAGTCGTGAATGCTAAAAAAACCAACCCATTTTGTGATCTGATGTTTCCCTGGGGAGTTACACCCAAGTATATCTTAGAATTTGCAGAAAAACTCAATTCAACCAGAACATGTTACTTTTGAACCAAAGCTCAGATTCCAAAAACAAACGTATATTAGTAGTGTCCTGAGTCGGGAATGCTAAAAAACCAACCCATTTTGTGATCTGATGTTTCCCTGGGGAGTTACACCCAAGTATATCTTAGAATTTGAAGAAAAACTCAATTCAACCAGAACGTGTTACTTTTGAACTAAAGCTCAGATTCGAAAAACAAACGTATATTCGTAGTGTCCTGAGTCGGGAATGCTAAAAAAACAACCCATTTTGTGATCTGATGTTTCCCTGGGGAGTTACACCAAAGTATATCTTAGAATTTGCAGAAAAACTCAATTCAACCAGAACGTGTTACTTTTGAACCAAAGCTCAGATTCGAAAAACAAACGTATATTAGTAGTGTCCTGAGTCGGGAATGCTAAAAAACCAACCCATTTTGTGATCTGATGTTTCCCTGGGGAGTTACACCCAAGTATATCTTAGAATTTGCAGAAAAACTCAATTCAACCAGAACGTGTTACTTTTGAACCAAAGCTCAGATTCGAAAAACAAACGTATATTAGTAGTGTCCTGAGTCGGGAATGCTAAAAAACCAACCCATTTTGTGGACGGATGTTTCCCTGGGGAGTTACACAAAAGTATATCTTAGAATTTGCAGAAAAACTCAATTCAACCAGAACGTGTTACTTTTGAACCAAAGCTCAGATTCGAAAAACAAACACATATTAGTAGTGTCCTGAGTCGGGAATGCTAAAAAACCACTCCATTTTGTGATCTGATGTTTCCCTGGGGAGTTACACCCAAGTATATCTTAGAATTTACAGAAAAACTCAATTCAACGACAACGTGTTACTTTTGAACCAAAGCTCAGAATTCGAAAAACAAACATATATAAGTAGTGTCCTGAGTCGGGAATGCTAAAAAACCAACCCATTTTGTGATCTGATGTTTCCCTGGGGAGTTACACCCAAGTATATCTTAGAATTTGCAGAAAAACTCAATTCAACCAGAACGTGTTACTTTTGAACCAAAGCTCAGATTCGAAAAACAAACGTATATTAGTAGTGTCCTGAGTCAGGAATGCTAAAAAACCAACCCATTTTGTGGTCGGATGTTTCCCTGGGGAGTTACACCCAAGTATATCTTAGAATTTGCAGAAAAACTCAATTCAACCAGAAGTGTTACTTTTGAACCAAAGCTCAGATTTGAAAAACAAACATATATTAGTAGTGTCCTGAGTCGGGAATGCTAAAAAACCACTCCATTTTGTGATCTGATGTTTCCCTGGGGAGTTACACCCAAGTATATCTTAGAATTTGCAGAAAACTCAATTCAACCAGAACGTGTTACTTTTGAACCAAAGCTCAGATTCGAAAAACAAACGTATATTAGTAGTGTCCTGAGTCGGGAATGCTAAAAAACCAACCCATTTTGTGATCTGATGTTTCCCTGGTGAGTTACACCAAAGTATATCTTAGAATTTGCAGAAAAACTCAATTCAACCAGAACGTGTTACTTTTGAACCAAAGCTCAGATTCGAAAAACAAACGTATATTAGTAGTGTCCTGAGTCGGGAATGCTAAAAAACCAACCCATTTTGTGATCTGATGTTTCCCTGGGGAGTTACACCCAAGTATATCTTAGAATTTGAAGAAAAACTCAATTCAACCAGAACGTGTTACTTTTGAACTAAAGCTCAGATTCGAAAAACAAACGTATATTAGTAGTGTCCTGAGTCGGGAATGCTAAAAAAACAACCCATTTTGTGATCTGATGTTTCCCTGGGGAGTTACACCCAAGTATATCTTAGAATTCGCAGAAAAAATCAATTCAACCAGAACGTGTTACTTTTGAACCAAAGCTCAGATTCGAAAAACAAACATATATTAGTAGTGTCCTGAGTCGGGAATGCTAAAAAACCACTCCATTTTGTGATCTGATGTTTCCCTGGGGAGTTACACCCAAGTATATCTTAGAATTTGCAGAAAAACTCAATTCAACCAGAACGTGTTACTTTTGAACCAAAGCTCAGATTCGAAAAACAAACACATATTAGTAGTGTCCTGAGTCGGGAATGCTAAAAAAACCAACCCATTTTGTGATCTGATGTTTCCCTGGGGAGTTACACCCAAGTATATCTTAGAATTTGCAGAAAAACTCAATTCAACCAGAACATGTTACTTTTGAACCAAAGCTCAGATTCCAAAAACAAACGTATATTAGTAGTGTCCTGAGTCGGGAATGCTAAAAAACCAACCCATTTTGTGATCTGATGTTTCCCTGGGGAGTTACACCCAAGTATATCTTAGAATTTGAAGAAAAACTCAATTCAACCAGAACGTGTTACTTTTGAACTAAAGCTCAGATTCGAAAAACAAACGTATATTCGTAGTGTCCTGAGTCGGGAATGCTAAAAAAACAACCCATTTTGTGATCTGATGTTTCCCTGGGGAGTTACACCAAAGTATATCTTAGAATTTGCAGAAAAACTCAATTCAACCAGAACGTGTTACTTTTGAACCAAAGCTCAGATTCGAAAAACAAACGTATATTAGTAGTGTCCTGAGTCGGGAATGCTAAAAAACCAACCCATTTTGTGATCTGATGTTTCCCTGGGGAGTTACACCCAAGTATATCTTAGAATTTGCAGAAAAACTCAATTCAACCAGAACGTGTTACTTTTGAACCAAAGCTCAGATTCGAAAAACAAACGTATATTAGTAGTGTCCTGAGTCGGGAATGCTAAAAAACCAACCCATTTTGTGGACGGATGTTTCCCTGGGGAGTTACACAAAAGTATATCTTAGAATTTGCAGAAAAACTCAATTCAACCAGAACGTGTTACTTTTGAACCAAAGCTCAGATTCGAAAAACAAACACATATTAGTAGTGTCCTGAGTCGGGAATGCTAAAAAACCACTCCATTTTGTGATCTGATGTTTCCCTGGGGAGTTACACCCAAGTATATCTTAGAATTTACAGAAAAACTCAATTCAACGACAACGTGTTACTTTTGAACCAAAGCTCAGATTCGAAAAACAAACATATATAAGTAGTGTCCTGAGTCGGGAATGCTAAAAAACCAACCCATTTTGTGATCTGATGTTTCCCTGGGGAGTTACACCCAAGTATATCTTAGAATTTGCAGAAAAACTCAATTCAACCAGAACGTGTTACTTTTGAACCAAAGCTCAGATTCGAAAAACAAACGTATATTAGTAGTGTCCTGAGTCAGGAATGCTAAAAAACCAACCCATTTTGTGGTCGGATGTTTCCCTGGGGAGTTACACCCAAGTATATCTTAGAATTTGCAGAAAAACTCAATTCAACCAGAACGTGTTACTTTTGAACCAAAGCTCAGATTTGAAAAACAAACATATATTAGTAGTGTCCTGAGTCGGGAATGCTAAAAAACCACTCCATTTTGTGATCTGATGTTTCCCTGGGGAGTTACACCCAAGTATATCTTAGAATTTGCAGAAAAACTCAATTCAACCAGAACGTGTTACTTTTGAACCAAAGCTCAGATTCGAAAAACAAACGTATATTAGTAGTGTCCTGAGTCGGGAATGCTAAAAAACCAACCCATTTTGTGATCTGATGTTTCCCTGGTGAGTTACACCAAAGTATATCTTAGAATTTGCAGAAAAACTCAATTCAACCAGAACGTGTTACTTTTGAACCAAAGCTCAGATTCGAAAAACAAACGTATATTAGTAGTGTCCTGAGTCGGGAATGCTAAAAAACCACTCCATTTTGTGATCTGATGTTTCCCTGGGGAGTTACACCCAAGTATATCTTAGAATTTGCAGAAAAACTCAATTCAACCAGAACGTGTTACTTTTGAACCAAAGCTCAGATTCGAAAAACAAACGTATATTAGTAGTGTCCTGAGTCGGGAATGCTAAAAAACCAACCCATTTTGTGATCTGATGTTTCCCTGGGGAGTTACACCCAAGTATATCTTAGAATTTGCAGAAAAACTCAATTCAACCAGAACGTGTTACTTTTGAACTAAAGCTCAGATTCGAAAAACAAACGTATATTAGTAGTGTCCTGAGTCGGGAATGCTAAAAAAACAACCCATTTTGTGATCTGATGTTTCCCTGGGGAGTTACACCCAAGTATATCTTAGAATTCGCAGAAAAACTCAATTCAACCAGAACGTGTTACTTTTGAACCAAAGCTCAGATTCAAAAAACAAACGTATATTAGTAGTGTCCTGAGTCGGGAATGCTAAAAAACCAACCCATTTTGTGATCTGATGTTTCCCTGGGGAGTTACACCAAAGTATATCTTAGAATTTGCAGAAAAACTCAATTCAACCAGAACGTGTTACTTTTGAACCAAAGCTCAGATTCGAAAAACAAACGTATATTAGTAGTGTCCTGAGTCGGGAATGCTAAAAAACCAACCCATTTTGTGATCTGATGTTTCCCTGGGGAGTTACACCCAAGTATATCTTAGAATTTGCAGAAAAACTCAATTCAACCAGAACGTGTTACTTTTGAACCAAAGCTCAGATTCGAAAAACAAACACATATTAGTAGTGTCCTGAGTCGGGAATGCTAAAAAACCACTCCATTTTGTGATCTGATGTTTCCCTGGGGAGTTACACCCAAGTATATCTTAGAATTTACAGAAAAACTCAATTCAACGACAACGTGTTACTTTTGAACCAAAGCTCAGATTCGAAAAACAAACATATATAAGTAGTGTCCTGAGTCGGGAATGCTAAAAAACCACTCCATTTTGTGATCTGATGTTTCCCTGGGGAGTTACACCCAAGTATATCTTAGAATTTACAGAAAAACTCAATTCAACGACAACGTGTTACTTTTGAACCAAAGCTCAGATTCGAAAAACAAACATATATAAGTAGTGTCCTGAGTCGGGAATGCTAAAAAACCAACCCATTTTGTGATCTGATGTTTCCCTGGGGAGTTACACCCAAGTATATCTTAGAATTTGCAGAAAAACTCAATTCAACCAGAACGTGTTACTTTTGAACTAAAGCTCAGATTCGAAAAACAAACGTATATTGGTAGTGTCCTGAGTCGGGAATGCTAAAAAACCAACCCATTTTGTGATCTGATGTTTCCCTGGGGAGTTACACCCAAGTATATCTTAGAATTTACAGAAAAACTCAATTCAACCAGAACGTGTTACTTTTGAACCAAAGCTCAGATTCGAAAAACAAACGTATATTAGTAGTGTCCTGAGTCAGGAATGCTAAAAAACCAACCCATTTTGTGGTCGGATGTTTCCCTGGGGAGTTACACCCAAGTATATCTTAGAATTTGCAGAAAAACTCAATTCAACCAGAACGTGTTACTTTTGAACCAAAGCTCAGATTCGAAAAACAAACATATATTAGTAGTGTCCTGAGTCGGGAATGCTAAAAAACCACTCCATTTTGTGATCTGATGTTTCCCTGGGGAGTTACACCCAAGTATATCTTAGAATTTGCAGAAAAACTCAATTCAACCAGAACGTGTTACTTTTGAACCAAAGCTCAGATTCGAAAAACAAACGTGTATTAGTAGTGTCCTGTGTCGGGAATGCTAAAAAACCAACCCATTTTGTGATCTGATGTTTCCCTGGGGAGTTACACCCAAGTATATCTTAGAATTTGCAGAAAAACTCAATTCAACCAGAACGTGTTACTTTTGAACCAAAGCTCAGATTCGAAAAACAAACGTATATTAGTAGTGTCCTGAGTCGGGAATGCTAAAAAACCAACCCATTTTGTGATCTGATGTTTCCCTGGGGAGTTACACCCAAGTATATCTTAGAATTCGCAGAAAAACTCAATTCAACCAGAACGTGTTACTTTTGAACCAAAGCTCAGATTCGAAAAACAAACGTATATTAGTAGTGTCCTGAGTCGGGAATGCTAAAAAACCAACCCATTTTGTGATCTGATGTTTCCCTGGGGAGTTACACCAAAGTATATCTTAGAATTTGCAGAAAAACTCAATTCAACCAGAACGTGTTACTTTTGAACCAAAGCTCAGATTCGAAAAACAAACGTATATTAGTAGTGTCCTGAGTCGGGAATGCTAAAAAACCAACCCATTTTGTGATCTGATGTTTCCCTGGGGAGTTACACCCAAGTATATCTTAGAATTTGCAGAAAAACTCAATTCAACCAGAACGTGTTACTTTTGAACTAAAGCTCAGATTCGAAAAACAAACGTATATTAGTAGTGTCCTGAGTCGGGAATGCTAAAAAAACAACCCATTTTGTGATCTGATGTTTCCCTGGGGAGTTACACCCAAGTATATCTTAGAATTCGCAGAAAAACTCAATTCAACCAGAACGTGTTACTTTTGAACCAAAGCTCAGATTCGAAAAACAAACGTATATTAGTAGTGTCCTGAGTCGGGAATGCAAAAAAAACCAACCCATTTTGTGATCTGATGTTTCCCTGGGGAGTTACACCAAAGTATATCTTAGAATTTGCAGAAAAACTCAATTCAACCAGAACGTGTTACTTTTGAACCAAAGCTCAGATTCGAAAAACAAACGTATATTAGTAGTGTCCTGAGTCGGGAATGCTAAAAAACCAACCCATTTTGTGATCTGATGTTTCCCTGGGGAGTTACACCCAAGTATATCTTAGAATTTGCAGAAAAACTCAATTCAACCAGAACGTGTTACTTTTGAACTAAAGCTCAGATTCGAAAAACAAACGTATATTAGTAGTGTCCTGAGTCGGGAATGCTAAAAAAACAACCCATTTTGTGATCTGATGTTTCCCTGGGGAGTTACACCCAAGTATATCTTAGAATTCGCAGAAAAACTCAATTCAACCAGAACGTGTTACTTTTGAACCAAAGCTCAGATTCGAAAAACAAACGTATATTAGTAGTGTCCTGAGTCGGGAATGCTAAAAAACCAACCCATTTTGTGATCTGATGTTTCCCTGGGGAGTTACACCAAAGTATATCTTAGAATTTGCAGAAAAACTCAATTCAACCAGAACGTGTTACTTTTGAACCAAAGCTCAGATTCGAAAAACAAACGTATATTAGTAGTGTCCTGAGTCGGGAATGCTAAAAAACCAACCCATTTTGTGATCTGATGTTTCCCTGGGGAGTTACACCCAAGTATATCTTAGAATTTGCAGAAAAACTCAATTCAACCAGAACGTGTTACTTTTGAACCAAAGCTCAGATTCGAAAAACAAACGTATATTAGTAGTGTCCTGAGTCGGGAATGCTAAAAAACCAACCCATTTTGTGGACGGATGTTTCCCTGGGGAGTTACACCCAAGTATATCTTAGAATTTGCAGAAAAACTCAATTGAACCAGAACGTGTTACTTTTGAACCAAAGCTCAGATTCGAAAAACAAACACATATTAGTAGTGTCCTGAGTCGGGAATGCTAAAAAACCACTCCATTTTGTGATCTGATGTTTCCCTGGGGAGTTACACCCAAGTATATCTTAGAATTTACAGAAAAACTCAATTCAACGACAACGTGTTACTTTTGAACCAAAGCTCAGATTCGAAAAACAAACATATATAAGTAGTGTCCTGAGTCGGGAATGCTAAAAAACCAACCCATTTTGTGATCTGATGTTTCCCTGGGGAGTTACACCCAAGTATATCTTAGAATTTGCAGAAAAACTCAATTCAACCAGAACGTGTTACTTTTGAACCAAAGCTCAGATTCGAAAAACAAACATATATTAGTAGTGTCCTGAGTCGGGAATGCTAAAAAACCACTCCATTTTGTGATCTGATGTTTCCCTGGGGAGTTACACCCAAGTATATCTTAGAATTTGCAGAAAAACTCAATTCAACCAGAACGTGTTACTTTTGAACCAAAGCTCAGATTCGAAAAACAAACGTGTATTAGTAGTGTCCTGTGTCGGGAATGCTAAAAAACCAACCCATTTTGTGATCTGATGTTTCCCTGGGGAGTTACACCCAAGTATATCTTAGAATTTGCAGAAAAACTCAATTCAACCAGAACGTGTTACTTTTGAACCAAAGCTCAGATTCGAAAAACAAACGTATATTAGTAGTGTCCTGAGTCGGGAATGCTAAAAAACCAACCCATTTTGTGATCTGATGTTTCCCTGGTGAGTTACACTCAAGTATATCTTAGAATTTGGAGAAAAACTCAATTCAACCAGAACGTGTTACTTTTGAACCAAAGCTCAGATTCGAAAAACAAACGTATATTAGTAGTGTCCTGAGTCGGGAATGCTAAAAAACCAACCCATTTTGTGATCTGATGTTTCCCTGGGGAGTTACACCCAAGTATATCTTAGAATTTGCAGAAAAACTCAATTCAACCAGAACGTGTTACTTTTGAACCAAAGCTCAGATTCGAAAAACAAACACATATTAGTAGTGTCCTGAGTCGGGAATGCTAAAAAACCACTCCATTTTGTGATCTGATGTTTCCCTGGGGAGTTACACCCAAGTATATCTTAGAATTTACAGAAAAACTCAATTCAACGACAACGTGTTACTTTTGAACCAAAGCTCAGATTCGAAAAACAAACATATATAAGTAGTGTCCTGAGTCGGGAATGCTAAAAAACCAACCCATTTTGTGATCTGATGTTTCCCTGGGGAGTTACACCCAAGTATATCTTAGAATTTGCAGAAAAACTCAATTCAACCAGAACGTGTTACTTTTGAACCAAAGCTCAGATTCGAAAAACAAACGTGTATTAGTAGTGTCCTGTGTCGGGAATGCTAAAAAACCAACCCATTTTGTGATCTGATGTTTCCCTGGGGAGTTACACCCAAGTATATCTTAGAATTTGCAGAAAAACTCAATTCAACCAGAACGTGTTACTTTTGAACCAAAGCTCAGATTCGAAAAACAAACGTATATTAGTAGTGTCCTGAGTCGGGAATGCTAAAAAACCAACCCATTTTGTGATCTGATGTTTCCCTGGGGAGTTACACCCAAGTATATCTTAGAATTTGCAGAAAAACTCAATTCAACCAGAACGTGTTACTTTTGAACCAAAGCTCAGATTCGAAAAACAAACATATATTAGTAGTGTCCTGAGTCGGGAATGCTAAAAAACCACTCCATTTTGTGATCTGATGTTTCCCTGGGGAGTTACACCCAAGTATATCTTAGAATTTGCAGAAAAATTCAATTCAACCAGAACGTGTTACTTTTGAACCAAAGCTCAGATTCGAAGAACAAACGTGTATTAGTAGTGTCCTGTGTCGGGAATGCTAAAAAACCAACCCATTTTGTGATCTGATGTTTCCCTGGGGAGTTACACCCAAGTATATCTTAGAATTTGCAGAAAAACTCAATTCAACCAGAACGTGTTACTTTTGAACCAAAGCTCAGATTCGAAAAACAAACGTATATTAGTAGTGTCCTGAGTCGGGAATGCTAAAAAAACCAACCCATTTTGTGATCTGATGTTTCCCTGGGGAGTTACACCCAAGTATATCTTAGAATTCGCAGAAAAACTCAATTCAACCAGAACGTGTTACTTTTGAACCAAAGCTCAGATTCGAAAAACAAACGTATATTAGTAGTGTCCTGAGTCGGGAATGCAAAAAAAACCAACCCATTTTGTGATCTGATGTTTCCCTGGGGAGTTACACCAAAGTATATCTTAGAATTTGCAGAAAAACTCAATTCAACCAGAACGTGTTACTTTTGAACCAAAGCTCAGATTCGAAAAACAAACGTATATTAGTAGTGTCCTGAGTCGGGAATGCTAAAAAACCAACCCATTTTGTGATCTGATGTTTCCCTGGGGAGTTACACCCAAGTATATCTTAGAATTTGCAGAAAAACTCAATTCAACCAGAACGTGTTACTTTTGAACTAAAGCTCAGATTCGAAAAACAAACGTATATTAGTAGTGTCCTGAGTCGGGAATGCTAAAAAAACAACCCATTTTGTGATCTGATGTTTCCCTGGGGAGTTACACCCAAGTATATCTTAGAATTCGCAGAAAAACTCAATTCAACCAGAACGTGTTACTTTTGAACCAAAGCTCAGATTCGAAAAACAAACGTATATTAGTAGTGTCCTGAGTCGGGAATGCTAAAAAACCAACCCATTTTGTGATCTGATGTTTCCCTGGGGAGTTACACCAAAGTATATCTTAGAATTTGCAGAAAAACTCAATTCAACCAGAACGTGTTACTTTTGAACCAAAGCTCAGATTCGAAAAACAAACGTATATTAGTAGTGTCCTGAGTCGGGAATGCTAAAAAACCAACCCATTTTGTGATCTGATGTTTCCCTGGGGAGTTACACCCAAGTATATCTTAGAATTTGCAGAAAAACTCAATTCAACCAGAACGTGTTACTTTTGAACCAAAGCTCAGATTCGAAAAACAAACGTATATTAGTAGTGTCCTGAGTCGGGAATGCTAAAAAACCAACCCATTTTGTGGACGGATGTTTCCCTGGGGAGTTACACCAAAGTATATCTTAGAATTTGCAGAAAAACTCAATTGAACCAGAACGTGTTACTTTTGAACCAAAGCTCAGATTCGAAAAACAAACACATATTAGTAGTGTCCTGAGTCGGGAATGCTAAAAAACCACTCCATTTTGTGATCTGATGTTTCCCTGGGGAGTTACACCCAAGTATATCTTAGAATTTACAGAAAAACTCAATTCAACGACAACGTGTTACTTTAGAACCAAAGCTCAGATTCGAAAAACAAACATATATAAGTAGTGTCCTGAGTCGGGAATGCTAAAAAACCAACCCATTTTGTGATCTGATGTTTCCCTGGGGAGTTACACCCAAGTATATCTTAGAATTTGCAGAAAAACTCAATTCAACCAGAACGTGTTACTTTTGAACTAAAGCTCAGATTCGAAAAACAAACGTATATTAGTAGTGTCCTGAGTCGGGAATGCTAAAAAACCAACCCATTTTGTGATCTGATGTTTCCCTGGGGAGTTACACCCAAGTATATCTTAGAATTTGCAGAAAAACTCAATTCAACCAGAACGTGTTACTTTTGAACCAAAGCTCAGATTCGAAAAACAAACGTGTATTAGTAGTGTCCTGTGTCGGGAATGCTAAAAAACCAACCCATTTTGTGATCTGATGTTTCCCTGGGGAGTTACACCCAAGTATATCTTAGAATTTGCAGAAAAACTCAATTCAACCAGAACGTGTTACTTTTGAACCAAAGCTCAGATTCGAAAAACAAACGTATATTAGTAGTGTCCTGAGTCGGGAATGCTAAAAAACCAACCCATTTTGTGATCTGATGTTTCCCTGGGGAGTTACACCCAAGTATATCTTAGAATTTGCAGAAAAACTCAATTCAACCAGAACATGTTACTTTTGAACCAAAGCTCAGATTCCAAAAACAAACGTATATTAGTAGTGTCCTGTGTCGGGAATGCTAAAAAACCAACCCATTTTGTGATCTGATGTTTCCCTGGGGAGTTACACCCAAGTATATCTTAGAATTTGCAGAAAAACTCAATTCAACCAGAACGTGTTACTTTTGAACCAAAGCTCAGATTCGAAAAACAAACATATATTAGTAGTGTCCTGAGTCGGGAATGCTAAAAAACCACTCCATTTTGTGATCTGATGTTTCCCTGGGGAGTTACACCCAAGTATATCTTAGAATTTGCAGAAAAACTCAATTCAACCAGAACGTGTTACTTTTGAACCAAAGCTCAGATTCGAAGAACAAACGTGTATTAGTAGTGTCCTGTGTCGGGAATGCTAAAAAACCAACCCATTTTGTGATCTGATGTTTCCCTGGGGAGTTACACCCAAGTATATCTTAGAATTTGCAGAAAAACTCAATTCAACCAGAACGTGTTACTTTTGAACCAAAGCTCAGATTCGAAAAACAAACGTATATTAGTAGTGTCCTGAGTCGGGAATGCTAAAAAAACCAACCCATTTTGTGATCTGATGTTTCCCTGGGGAGTTACACCCAAGTATATCTTAGAATTTGCAGAAAAACTCAATTCAACCAGAACATGTTACTTTTGAACCAAAGCTCAGATTCCAAAAACAAACGTATATTAGTAGTGTCCTGTGTCGGGAATGCTAAAAAACCAACCCATTTTGTGATCTGATGTTTCCCTGGGGAGTTACACCCAAGTATATCTTAGAATTTGCAGAAAAACTCAATTCAACCAGAACGTGTTACTTTTGAACTAAAGCTCAGATTCGAAAAACAAACGTATATTAGTAGTGTCCTGAGTCGGGAATGCTAAAAAACCAACCCATTTTGTGATCTGATGTTTCCCTGGTGAGTTACACTCAAGTATATCTTAGAATTTGGAGAAAAACTCAATTCAACCAGAACGTGTTACTTTTGAACCAAAGCTCAGATTCGAAAAACAAACGTATATTAGTAGTGTCCTGAGTCGGGAATGCTAAAAAACCAACCCATTTTGTGGACGGATGTTTCCCTGGGGAGTTACACCAAAGTATATCTTAGAATTTGCAGAAAAACTCAATTGAACCAGAACGTGTTACTTTTGAACCAAAGCTCAGATTCGAAAAACAAACGTATATTAGTAGTGTCCTGAGTCAGGAATGCTAAAAAACCAACCCATTTTGTGGTCGGATGTTTCCCTGGGGAGTTACACCCAAGTATATCTTAGAATTTGCAGAAAAACTCAATTCAACCAGAACGTGTTACTTTTGAACCAAAGCTCAGATTCGAAAAACAAACATATATTAGTAGTGTCCTGAGTCGGGAATGCTAAAAAACCAACCCATTTTGTGATCTGATGTTTCCCTGGGGAGTTACACCCAAGTATATCTTAGAATTTGCAGAAAAACTCAATTCAAGCAGAACGTGTTACTTTTGAACCAAAGCTCAGATTCGAAAAACAAACGTGTATTAGTAGTGTCCTGTGTCGGGAATGCTACAAAACCAACCCATTTTGTGATCTGATGTTTCCCTGGGGAGTTACACCCAAGTATATCTTAGAATTTGCAGAAAAATTCAATTCAACCAGAACGTGTTACTTTTGAACCAAAGCTCAGATTCGAAAAACAAACGTATATAAGTAGTGTCCTGAGTCGGGAATGCTAAAAAACCAACCCATTTTGTGATCTGATGTTTCCCTGGGGAGTTACACCCAAGTATATCTTAGAATTTGCAGAAAAACTCAATTCAACCAGAACGTGTTACTTTTGAACTAAAGCTCAGATTCGAAAAACAAACGTATATTAGTAGTGTCCTGAGTCGGGAATGCTAAAAAACCAACCCATTTTGTGATCTGATGTTTCCCTAGGGAGTTACACCCAAGTATATCTTAGAATTTACAGAAAAACTCAATTCAAGCAGAACGTGTTACTTTTGAACCAAAGCTCAGATTCGAAAAACAAACGTGTATTAGTAGTGTCCTGTGTCGGGAATGCTAAAAAACCAACCCATTTTGTGATCTGATGTTTCCCTGGGGAGTTACACCAAAGTATATCTTAGAATTTGCAGAAAAACTCAATTCAACCAGAACGTGTTACTTTTGAACCAAAGCTCAGATTCGAAAAACAAACGTATATTAGTAGTGTCCTGAGTCGGGAATGCTAAAAAACCAACCCATTTTGTGATCTGATGTTTCCCTGGGGAGTTACACCCAAGTATATCTTAGAATTTGCAGAAAAACTCAATTCAACCAGAACGTGTTACTTTTGAACCAAAGCTCAGATTCGAAAAACAAACGTATATTAGTAGTGTCCTGAGTCGGGAATGCTAAAAAACCAACCCATTTTGTGGACGGATGTTTCCCTGGGGAGTTACACCAAAGTATATCTTAGAATTTGCAGAAAAACTCAATTGAACCAGAACGTGTTACTTTTGAACCAAAGCTCAGATTCGAAAAACAAACACATATTAGTAGTGTCCTGAGTCGGGAATGCTAAAAAACCACTCCATTTTGTGATCTGATGTTTCCCTGGGGAGTTACACCCAAGTATATCTTAGAATTTACAGAAAAACTCAATTCAACGACAACGTGTTACTTTAGAACCAAAGCTCAGATTCGAAAAACAAACATATATAAGTAGTGTCCTGAGTCGGGAATGCTAAAAAACCAACCCATTTTGTGATCTGATGTTTCCCTGGGGAGTTACACCCAAGTATATCTTAGAATTTGCAGAAAAACTCAATTCAACCAGAACGTGTTACTTTTGAACTAAAGCTCAGATTCGAAAAACAAACGTATATTAGTAGTGTCCTGAGTCGGGAATGCTAAAAAACCAACCCATTTTGTGATCTGATGTTTCCCTGGGGAGTTACACCCAAGTATATCTTAGAATTTGCAGAAAAACTCAATTCAACCAGAACGTGTTACTTTTGAACCAAAGCTCAGATTCGAAAAACAAACGTGTATTAGTAGTGTCCTGTGTCGGGAATGCTAAAAAACCAACCCATTTTGTGATCTGATGTTTCCCTGGGGAGTTACACCCAAGTATATCTTAGAATTTGCAGAAAAACTCAATTCAACCAGAACGTGTTACTTTTGAACCAAAGCTCAGATTCGAAAAACAAACGTATATTAGTAGTGTCCTGAGTCGGGAATGCTAAAAAACCAACCCATTTTGTGATCTGATGTTTCCCTGGGGAGTTACACCCAAGTATATCTTAGAATTTGCAGAAAAACTCAATTCAACCAGAACATGTTACTTTTGAACCAAAGCTCAGATTCCAAAAACAAACGTATATTAGTAGTGTCCTGTGTCGGGAATGCTAAAAAACCAACCCATTTTGTGATCTGATGTTTCCCTGGGGAGTTACACCCAAGTATATCTTAGAATTTGCAGAAAAACTCAATTCAACCAGAACGTGTTACTTTTGAACCAAAGCTCAGATTCGAAAAACAAACATATATTAGTAGTGTCCTGAGTCGGGAATGCTAAAAAACCACTCCATTTTGTGATCTGATGTTTCCCTGGGGAGTTACACCCAAGTATATCTTAGAATTTGCAGAAAAACTCAATTCAACCAGAACGTGTTACTTTTGAACCAAAGCTCAGATTCGAAGAACAAACGTGTATTAGTAGTGTCCTGTGTCGGGAATGCTAAAAAACCAACCCATTTTGTGATCTGATGTTTCCCTGGGGAGTTACACCCAAGTATATCTTAGAATTTGCAGAAAAACTCAATTCAACCAGAACGTGTTACTTTTGAACCAAAGCTCAGATTCGAAAAACAAACGTATATTAGTAGTGTCCTGAGTCGGGAATGCTAAAAAAACCAACCCATTTTGTGATCTGATGTTTCCCTGGGGAGTTACACCCAAGTATATCTTAGAATTTGCAGAAAAACTCAATTCAACCAGAACATGTTACTTTTGAACCAAAGCTCAGATTCCAAAAACAAACGTATATTAGTAGTGTCCTGTGTCGGGAATGCTAAAAAACCAACCCATTTTGTGATCTGATGTTTCCCTGGGGAGTTACACCCAAGTATATCTTAGAATTTGCAGAAAAACTCAATTCAACCAGAACGTGTTACTTTTGAACTAAAGCTCAGATTCGAAAAACAAACGTATATTAGTAGTGTCCTGAGTCGGGAATGCTAAAAAACCAACCCATTTTGTGATCTGATGTTTCCCTGGTGAGTTACACTCAAGTATATCTTAGAATTTGGAGAAAAACTCAATTCAACCAGAACGTGTTACTTTTGAACCAAAGCTCAGATTCGAAAAACAAACGTATATTAGTAGTGTCCTGAGTCGGGAATGCTAAAAAACCAACCCATTTTGTGGACGGATGTTTCCCTGGGGAGTTACACCAAAGTATATCTTAGAATTTGCAGAAAAACTCAATTGAACCAGAACGTGTTACTTTTGAACCAAAGCTCAGATTCGAAAAACAAACGTATATTAGTAGTGTCCTGAGTCAGGAATGCTAAAAAACCAACCCATTTTGTGGTCGGATGTTTCCCTGGGGAGTTACACCCAAGTATATCTTAGAATTTGCAGAAAAACTCAATTCAACCAGAACGTGTTACTTTTGAACCAAAGCTCAGATTCGAAAAACAAACATATATTAGTAGTGTCCTGAGTCGGGAATGCTAAAAAACCAACCCATTTTGTGATCTGATGTTTCCCTGGGGAGTTACACCCAAGTATATCTTAGAATTTGCAGAAAAACTCAATTCAAGCAGAACGTGTTACTTTTGAACCAAAGCTCAGATTCGAAAAACAAACGTGTATTAGTAGTGTCCTGTGTCGGGAATGCTACAAAACCAACCCATTTTGTGATCTGATGTTTCCCTGGGGAGTTACACCCAAGTATATCTTAGAATTTGCAGAAAAATTCAATTCAACCAGAACGTGTTACTTTTGAACCAAAGCTCAGATTCGAAAAACAAACGTATATAAGTAGTGTCCTGAGTCGGGAATGCTAAAAAACCAACCCATTTTGTGATCTGATGTTTCCCTGGGGAGTTACACCCAAGTATATCTTAGAATTTGCAGAAAAACTCAATTCAACCAGAACGTGTTACTTTTGAACTAAAGCTCAGATTCGAAAAACAAACGTATATTAGTAGTGTCCTGAGTCGGGAATGCTAAAAAACCAACCCATTTTGTGATCTGATGTTTCCCTAGGGAGTTACACCCAAGTATATCTTAGAATTTACAGAAAAACTCAATTCAAGCAGAACGTGTTACTTTTGAACCAAAGCTCAGATTCGAAAAACAAACGTGTATTAGTAGTGTCCTGTGTCGGGAATGCTAAAAAACCAACCCATTTTGTGATCTGATGTTTCCCTGGGGAGTTACACCCAAGTATATCTTAGAATTTGCAGAAAAACTCAATTCAACCAGAACGTGTTACTTTTGAACCAAAGCTCAGATTCGAAAAACAAACGTATATTAGTAGTGTCCTGAGTCGGGAATGCTAAAAAATCAACCCATTTTGTTATCTGATGTTTCCCTGGGGAGTTACACCCAAGTATATCTTAGAATTTGCAGAAAAACTCAATTCAACCAGAACATGTTACTTTTGAACCAAAGCTCAGATTCCAAAAACAAACGTATATTAGTAGTGTCCTGTGTCGGGAATGCTAAAAAACCAACCCATTTTGTGGACGGATGTTTCCCTGGGGAGTTACACCAAAGTATATCTTAGAATTTGCAGAAAAACTCAATTGAACCAGAACGTGTTACTTTTGAACCAAAGCTCAGATTCGAAAAACAAACACATATTAGTAGTGTCCTGAGTCGGGAATGCTAAAAAACCACTCCATTTTGTGATCTGATGTTTCCCTGGGGAGTTACACCCAAGTATATCTTAGAATTTACAGAAAAACTCAATTCAACGACAACGTGTTACTTTTGAACCAAAGCTCAGATTCGAAAAACAAACGTATATAAGTAGTGTCCTGAGTCGGGAATGCTAAAAAACCAACCCATTTTGTGATCTGATGTTTCCCTGGGGAGTTACACCCAAGTATATCTTAGAATTTGCAGAAAAACTCAATTCAACCAGAACGTGTTACTTTTGAACTAAAGCTCAGATTCGAAAAACAAACGTATATTAGTAGTGTCCTGAGTCGGGAATGCTAAAAAAACAACCCATTTTGTGATCTGATGTTTCCCTGGGGAGTTACACCCAAGTATATCTTAGAATTCGCAGAAAAACTCAATCCAACCAGAACGTGTTACTTTTGAACCAAAGCTCAGATTCGAAAAACAAACGTATATTAGTAGTGTCCTGAGTCGGGAATGCTAAAAAACCAACCCATTTTGTGATCTGATGTTTCCCTGGGGAGTTACACCAAAGTATATCTTAGAATTTGCAGAAAAACTCAATTCAACCAGAACGTGTTACTTTTGAACCAAAGCTCAGATTCGAAAAACAAACGTATATTAGTAGTGTCCTGAGTCGGGAATGCTAAAAAACCAACCCATTTTGTGATCTGATGTTTCCCTGGGGAGTTACACCCAAGTATATCTTAGAATTTGCAGAAAAACTCAATTCAACCAGAATGTGTTACTTTTGAACCAAAGCTCAGATTCGAAAAACAAACGTATATTAGTAGTGTCCTGAGTCGGGAATGCAAAAAAACCAACCCATTTTGTGGACGGATGTTTCCCTGGGGAGTTACACCAAAGTATATCTTAGAATTTGCAGAAAAACTCAATTGAACCAGAACGTGTTACTTTTGAACCAAAGCTCAGATTCGAAAAACAAACACATATTAGTAGTGTCCTGAGTCGGGAATGCTAAAAAACCACTCCATTTTGTGATCTGATGTTTCCCTGGGGAGTTACACCCAAGTATATCTTAGAATTTGCAGAAAAACTCAATTCAACCAGAACGTGTTACTTTTGAACCAAAGCTCAGATTCGAAAAACAAACGTATATTAGTAGTGTCCTGTGTCGGGAATGCTAAAAAACCAACCCATTTTGTGATCTGATGTTTCCCTGGGGAGTTACACCCAAGTATATCTTAGAATTTGCAGAAAAACTCAATTCAACCAGAACGTGTTACTTTTGAACTAAAGCTCAGATTCGAAAAACAAACGTATATTAGAAGTGTCCTGAGTCGGGAATGCTAAAAAACCACTCCATTTTGTGATCTGATGTTTCCCTGGGGAGTTACACCCAAGTATATCTTAGAATTTGCAGAAAAACTCAATTCAACCAGAACGTGTTACTTTTGAACTAAAGCTCAGATTCGAAAAACAAACGTATATTAGTAGTGTCCTGAGTCGGGAATGCTAAAAAACCAACCCATTTTGTGATCTGATGTTTCCCTGGTGAGTTACACTCAAGTATATCTTAGAATTTGGAGAAAAACTCAATTCAACCAGAACGTGTTACTTTTGAACCAAAGCTCAGATTCGAAAAACAAACGTATATTAGTAGTGTCCTGAGTCGGGAATGCTAAAAAACCAACCCATTTTGTGATCTGATGTTTCCCTGGGGAGTTACACCCAAGTATATCTTAGAATTTGCAGAAAAACTCAATTCAACCAGAACGTGTTACTTTTGAACCAAAGCTCAGATTCGAAAAACAAACGTATATTAGTAGTGTCCTGAGTCGGGAATGCTAAAAAACCAACCCATTTTGTGGACGGATGTTTCCCTGGGGAGTTACACCAAAGTATATCTTAGAATTTGCAGAAAAACTCAATTGAACCAGAACGTGTTACTTTTGAACCAAAGCTCAGATTCGAAAAACAAACACATATTAGTAGTGTCCTGAGTCGGGAATGCTAAAAAACCAACCCATTTTGTGATCTGATGTTTCCCTGGGGAGTTACACCCAAGTATATCTTAGAATTTACAGAAAAACTCAATTCAACCAGAACGTGTTACTTTTGAACTAAAGCTCAGATTCGAAAAACAAACGTATATTAGTAGTGTCCTGAGTCGGGAATGCTAAAAAACCAACCCATTTTGTGATCTGATGTTTCCCTGGGGAGTTACACCCAAGTATATCTTAGAATTTGCAGAAAAACTCAATTCAACCAGAACGTGTTACTTTTGAACCAAAGCTCAGATTCGAAAAACAAACGTATATTAGTAGTGTCCTGAGTCAGGAATGCTAAAAAACCTACCCATTTTGTGGTCGGATGTTTCCCTGGGGAGTTACACCCAAGTATATCTTAGAATTTGCAGAAAAACTCAATTCAACCAGAACGTGTTACTTTTGAACCAAAGCTCAGATTCGAAAAACAAACATATATTAGTAGTGTCCTGAGTCGGGAATGCTAAAAAACCAACCCATTTTGTGATCTGATGTTTCCCTGGGGAGTTACACCCAAGTATATCTTAGAATTTGCAGAAAAACTCAATTCAAGCAGAACGTGTTACTTTTGAACCAAAGCTCAGATTCGAAAAACAAACGTGTATTAGTAGTGTCCTGTGTCGGGAATGCTACAAAACCAACCCATTTTGTGATCTGATGTTTCCCTGGGGAGTTACACACAAGTATATCTTAGAATTTGCAGAAAAATTCAATTCAACCAGAACGTGTTACTTTTGAACCAAAGCTCAGATTCGAAAAACAAACGTATATAAGTAGTGTCCTGAGTCGGGAATGCTAAAAAACCAACCCATTTTGTGATCTGATGTTTCCCTGGGGAGTTACACCCAAGTATATCTTAGAATTTGCAGAAAAACTCAATTCAACCAGAACGTGTTACTTTTGAACTAAAGCTCAGATTCGAAAAACAAACGTATATTAGTAGTGTCCTGAGTCGGGAATGCTAAAAAACCAACCCATTTTGTGATCTGATGTTTCCCTGGGGAGTTACACCCAAGTATATCTTAGAATTTACAGAAAAACTCAATTCAAGCAGAACGTGTTACTTTTGAACCAAAGCTCAGATTCGAAAAACAAACGTGTATTAGTAGTGTCCTGTGTCGGGAATGCTAAAAAACCAACCCATTTTGTGATCTGATGTTTCCCTGGGGAGTTACACCCAAGTATATCTTAGAATTTGCAGAAAAACTCAATTCAACCAGAACGTGTTACTTTTGAACCAAAGCTCAGATTCGAAAAACAAACGTATATTAGTAGTGTCCTGAGTCGGGAATGCTAAAAAATCAACCCATTTTGTTATCTGATGTTTCCCTGGGGAGTTACACCCAAGTATATCTTAGAATTTGCAGAAAAACTCAATTCAACCAGAACATGTTACTTTTGAACCAAAGCTCAGATTCCAAAAACAAACGTATATTAGTAGTGTCCTGTGTCGGGAATGCTAAAAAACCAACCCATTTTGTGGACGGATGTTTCCCTGGGGAGTTACACCAAAGTATATCTTAGAATTTGCAGAAAAACTCAATTGAACCAGAACGTGTTACTTTTGAACCAAAGCTCAGATTCGAAAAACAAACACATATTAGTAGTGTCCTGAGTCGGGAATGCTAAAAAACCACTCCATTTTGTGATCTGATGTTTCCCTGGGGAGTTACACCCAAGTATATCTTAGAATTTACAGAAAAACTCAATTCAACGACAACGTGTTACTTTTGAACCAAAGCTCAGATTCGAAAAACAAACGTATATAAGTAGTGTCCTGAGTCGGGAATGCTAAAAAACCAACCCATTTTGTGATCTGATGTTTCCCTGGGGAGTTACACCCAAGTATATCTTAGAATTTGCAGAAAAACTCAATTCAACCAGAACGTGTTACTTTTGAACTAAAGCTCAGATTCGAAAAACAAACGTATATTAGTAGTGTCCTGAGTCGGGAATGCTAAAAAAACAACCCATTTTGTGATCTGATGTTTCCCTGGGGAGTTACACCCAAGTATATCTTAGAATTCGCAGAAAAACTCAATCCAACCAGAACGTGTTACTTTTGAACCAAAGCTCAGATTCGAAAAACAAACGTATATTAGTAGTGTCCTGAGTCGGGAATGCTAAAAAACCAACCCATTTTGTGATCTGATGTTTCCCTGGGGAGTTACACCAAAGTATATCTTAGAATTTGCAGAAAAACTCAATTCAACCAGAACGTGTTACTTTTGAACCAAAGCTCAGATTCGAAAAACAAACGTATATTAGTAGTGTCCTGAGTCGGGAATGCTAAAAAACCAACCCATTTTGTGATCTGATGTTTCCCTGGGGAGTTACACCCAAGTATATCTTAGAATTTGCAGAAAAACTCAATTCAACCAGAATGTGTTACTTTTGAACCAAAGCTCAGATTCGAAAAACAAACGTATATTAGTAGTGTCCTGAGTCGGGAATGCAAAAAAACCAACCCATTTTGTGGACGGATGTTTCCCTGGGGAGTTACACCAAAGTATATCTTAGAATTTGCAGAAAAACTCAATTGAACCAGAACGTGTTACTTTTGAACCAAAGCTCAGATTCGAAAAACAAACACATATTAGTAGTGTCCTGAGTCGGGAATGCTAAAAAACCACTCCATTTTGTGATCTGATGTTTCCCTGGGGAGTTACACCCAAGTATATCTTAGAATTTGCAGAAAAACTCAATTCAACCAGAACGTGTTACTTTTGAACCAAAGCTCAGATTCGAAAAACAAACGTATATTAGTAGTGTCCTGTGTCGGGAATGCTAAAAAACCAACCCATTTTGTGATCTGATGTTTCCCTGGGGAGTTACACCCAAGTATATCTTAGAATTTGCAGAAAAACTCAATTCAACCAGAACGTGTTACTTTTGAACTAAAGCTCAGATTCGAAAAACAAACGTATATTAGAAGTGTCCTGAGTCGGGAATGCTAAAAAACCACTCCATTTTGTGATCTGATGTTTCCCTGGGGAGTTACACCCAAGTATATCTTAGAATTTGCAGAAAAACTCAATTCAACCAGAACGTGTTACTTTTGAACCAAAGCTCAGATTCGAAAAACAAACGTATATTAGTAGTGTCCTGAGTCGGGAATGCTAAAAAACCAACCCATTTTGTGATCTGATGTTTCCCTGGGGAGTTACACCCAAGTATATCTTAGAATTTGCAGAAAAACTCAATTGAACCAGAACGTGTTACTTTTGAACCAAAGCTCAGATTCAAAAAACAAATGTATATTAGTAGTGTCCTGTGTCGGGAATGCTAAAAAACCAACCCATTTTGTGATCTGATGTTTCCCTGGGGAGTTCCACCCAAGTATATCTTAGAATTTGCAGAAAAACTCAATTCAACCAGAACGTGTTACTTTTGAACTAAAGCTCAGATTCGAAAAACAAACGTATATTAGTAGTGTCCTGAGTCGGGAATGCTAAAAAACCAACCCATTTTGTGATCTGATGTTTCCCTGGTGAGTTACACTCAAGTATATCTTAGAATTTGGAGAAAAACTCAATTCAACCAGAACGTGTTACTTTTGAACCAAAGCTCAGATTCGAAAAACAAACGTATATTAGTAGTGTCCTGAGTCGGGAATGCTAAAAAACCAACCCATTTTGTGATCTGATGTTTCCCTGGGGAGTTACACCCAAGTATATCTTAGAATTTGCAGAAAAACTCAATTCAACCAGAACGTGTTACTTTTGAACCAAAGCTCAGATTCGAAAAACAAACGTATATTAGTAGTGTCCTGAGTCGGGAATGCTAAAAAACCAACCCATTTTGTGGACGGATGTTTCCCTGGGGAGTTACACCAAAGTATATCTTAGAATTTGCAGAAAAACTCAATTGAACCAGAACGTGTTACTTTTGAACCAAAGCTCAGATTCGAAAAACAAACACATATTAGTAGTGTCCTGAGTCGGGAATGCTAAAAAACCACTCCATTTTGTGATCTGATGTTTCCCTGGGGAGTTACACCCAAGTATATCTTAGAATTTACAGAAAAACTCAATTCAACGACAACGTGTTACTTTTGAACCAAAGCTCAGATTCGAAAAACAAACGTATATAAGTAGTGTCCTGAGTCGGGAATGCTAAAAAACCAACCCATTTTGTGATCTGATGTTTCCCTGGGGAGTTACACCCAAGTATATCTTAGAATTTGCAGAAAAACTCAATTCAACCAGAACGTGTTACTTTTGAACTAAAGCTCAGATTCGAAAAACAAACGTATATTAGTAGTGTCCTGAGTCGGGAATGCTAAAAAACCAACCCATTTTGTGATCTGATGTTTCCCTGGGGAGTTACACCCAAGTATATCTTAGAATTTACAGAAAAACTCAATTCAACCAGAACGTGTTACTTTTGAACCAAAGCTCAGATTCGAAAAACAAACGTATATTAGTAGTGTCCTGAGTCAGGAATGCTAAAAAACCAACCCATTTTGTGGTCGGATGTTTCCCTGGGGAGTTACACCCAAGTATATCTTAGAATTTGCAGAAAAACTCAATTCAACCAGAACGTGTTACTTTTGAACCAAAGCTCAGATTCGAAAAACAAACGTATATTAGTAGTGTCCTGAGTCGGGAATGCTAAAAAACCACTCCATTTTGTGATCTGATGTTTCCCTGGGGAGTTACACCCAAGTATATCTTAGAATTTGCAGAAAAACTCAATTCAAGCAGAACGTGTTACTTTTGAACCAAAGCTCAGATTCGAAAAACAAACGTGTATTAGTAGTGTCCTGTGTCGGGAATGCTAAAAAACCAACCCATTTTGTGATCTGATGTTTCCCTGGGGAGTTACACCCAAGTATATCTTAGAATTTGCAGAAAAACTCAATTGAACCAGAACGTGTTACTTTTCAACCAAAGCTCAGATTCGAAAAACAAACGTATATTAGTAGTGTCCTGAGTCGGGAATGCTAAAAAACCAACCCATTTTGTGATCTGATGTTTCCCTGGGGAGTTACACCCAAGTATATCTTAGAATTTGCAGAAAAACTCAATTCAACCAGAACGTGTTATTTTTGAACCAAAGCTCAGATTCGAAAAACAAACGTATATTAGTAGTGTCCTGAGTCGGGAATGCTAAAAAACCAACCCATTTTGTGATCTGATGTTTCCCTGGGGAGTTACACCCAAGTATATCTTAGAATTTGCAGAAAAACTCAATTCAACCAGAACGTGTTACTTTTGAACCAAAGCTCAGATTCGAAAAACAAACGTATATTAGTAGTGTCCTGAGTCGGGAATGCTAAATACCAACCCATTTTGTGATCTGATGTTTCCCTGGGGAGTTACACTCAAGTATATCTTAGAATTTGGAGAAAAACTCAATTCAACCAGAACGTGTTACTTTTGAACCAAAGCTCAGATTCGAAAAACAAACGTATATTAGTAGTGTCCTGAGTCGGGAATGCTAAAAAACCACTCCATTTTGTGATCTGATGTTTCCCTGGGGAGTTACACCCAAGTATATTTTAGAATTTGCAGAAAAACTCAATTCAACCAGAACATGTTACTTTTGAACCAAAGCTCAGATTCGAAAAACAAACGTATATTAGTAGTGTCCTGAGTCGGGAATGCTAAAAAACCAACCCATTTTGTGATCTGATGTTTCCCTGGGGAGTTACACCCAAGTATATCTTAGAATTTGCAGAAAAACTCAATTCAACCAGAACGTGTTACTTTTGAACCAAAGCTCAAATTCGAAAAACAAACGTATATTACTAGTGTCCTGAGTCGGGAATGCTAAAAAACCAACCCATTTTGTGATCTGATGTTTCCCTGGGGAGTTACACCAAAGTATATCTTAGAATTTGCAGAAAAACTCAATTCAACCAGAACGTGTTACTTTTGAACCAAAGCTCAGATTCGAAAAACAAACGTATATTAGTAGTGTCCTGAGTCGGGAATGCTAAAAAACCAACCCATTTTGTGATCTGATGTTTCCCTGGGGAGTTACACCCAAGTATATCTTAGAATTTGCAGAAAAACTCAATTCAACCAGAACGTGTTACTTTTGAACCAAAGCTCAGATTCGAAAAACAAACGTATATTAGTAGTGTCCTGAGTCGGGAATGCTAAAAAACCAACCCATTTTGTGGACGGATGTTTCCCTGGGGAGTTACACCAAAGTATATCTTAGAATTTGCAGAAAAACTCAATTGAACCAGAACGTGTTACTTTTGAACCAAAGCTCAGATTCGAAAAACAAACACATATTAGTAGTGTCCTGAGTCGGGAATGCTAAAAAACCAACCCATTTTGTGATCTGATGTTTCCCTGGGGAGTTACACCCAAGTATATCTTAGAATTTACAGAAAAACTCAATTCAACGACAACGTGTTACTTTTGAACCAAAGCTCAGATTCGAAAAACAAACGTATATAAGTAGTGTCCTGAGTCGGGAATGCTAAAAAACCAACCCATTTTGTGATCTGATGTTTCCCTGGGGAGTTACACCCAAGTATATCTTAGAATTTGCAGAAAAACTCAATTCAACCAGAACGTGTTACTTTTGAACTAAAGCTCAGATTCGAAAAACAAACGTATATTAGTAGTGTCCTGAGTCGGGAATGCTAAAAAAACAACCCATTTTGTGATCTGATGTTTCCCTGGGGAGTTACACCCAAGTATATCTTAGAATTCGCAGAAAAACTCAATCCAACCAGAACGTGTTACTTTTGAACCAAAGCTCAGATTCGAAAAACAAACGTATATTAGTAGTGTCCTGAGTCGGGAATGCTAAAAAACCAACCCATTTTGTGATCTGATGTTTCCCTGGGGAGTTACACCAAAGTATATCTTAGAATTCGCAGAAAAACTCAATTCAACCAGAACGTGTTACTTTTGAACCAAAGCTCAGATTCAAAAAACAAACGTATATTAGTAGTGTCCTGAGTCGGGAATGCTAAAAAAACCAACCCATTTTGTGATCTGATGTTTCCCTGGGGAGTTACACCCAAGTATATCTTAGAATTTGCAGAAAAACTCAATTCAACCAGAACGTGTTACTTTTGAACCAAAGCTCAGATTCGAAAAACAAACGTATATTAGTAGTGTCCTGAGTCGGGAATGCTAAAAAACCAACCCATTTTGTGGACGGATGTTTCCCTGGGGAGTTACACCAAAGTATATCTTAGAATTTGCAGAAAAACTCAATTGAACCAGAACGTGTTACTTTTGAACCAAAGCTCAGATTTGAAAAACAAACACATATTAGTAGTGTCCTGAGTCGGGAATGCTAAAAAACCAACCCATTTTGTGATCTGATGTTTCCCTGGGGAGTTACACCCAAGTATATCTTAGAATTTACAGAAAAACTCAATTCAACGACAACGTGTTACTTTTGAACCAAAGCTCAGATTCGAAAAACAAACGTATATAAGTAGTGTCCTGAGTCGGGAATGCTAAAAAACCAACCCATTTTGTGATCTGATGTTTCCCTGGGGAGTTACACCCAAGTATATCTTAGAATTTGCAGAAAAACTCAATTCAACCAGAACGTGTTACTTTTGAACTAAAGCTCAGATTCGAAAAACAAACGTATATTAGTAGTGTCCTGAGTCGGGAATGCTAAAAAAACAACCCATTTTGTGATCTGATGTTTCCCTGGGGAGTTACACCCAAGTATATCTTAGAATTCGCAGAAAAACTCAATCCAACCAGAACGTGTTACTTTTGAACCAAAGCTCAGATTCGAAAAACAAACGTATATTAGTAGTGTCCTGAGTCGGGAATGCTAAAAAACCAACCCATTTTGTGATCTGATGTTTCCCTGGGGAGTTACACCAAAGTATATCTTAGAATTCGCAGAAAAACTCAATTCAACCAGAACGTGTTACTTTTGAACCAAAGCTCAGATTCAAAAAACAAACGTATATTAGTAGTGTCCTGAGTCGGGAATGCTAAAAAAACCAACCCATTTTGTGATCTGATGTTTCCCTGGGGAGTTACACCCAAGTATATCTTAGAATTTGCAGAAAAACTCAATTCAACCAGAACGTGTTACTTTTGAACCAAAGCTCAGATTCGAAAAACAAACGTATATTAGTAGTGTCCTGAGTCGGGAATGCTAAAAAACCAACCCATTTTGTGATCTGATGTTTCCCTGGGGAGTTACACCCAAGTATATCTTAGAATTTGCAGAAAAACTCAATTCAACCAGAACGTGTTACTTTTGAACCAAAGCTCAGATTCGAAAAACAAACGTATATTAGTAGTGTCCTGAGTCGGGAATGCTAAAAAACCAACCCATTTTGTGGACGGATGTTTCCCTGGGGAGTTACACCAAAGTATATCTTAGAATTTGCAGAAAAACTCAATTGAACCAGAACGTGTTACTTTTGAACCAAAGCTCAGATTCGAAAAACAAACACATATTAGTAGTGTCCTGAGTCGGGAATGCTAAAAAACCAACCCATTTTGTGATCTGATGTTTCCCTGGGGAGTTACACCCAAGTATATCTTAGAATTTACAGAAAAACTCAATTCAACGACAACGTGTTACTTTTGAACCAAAGCTCAGATTCGAAAAACAAACGTATATAAGTAGTGTCCTGAGTCGGGAATGCTAAAAAACCAACCCATTTTGTGATCTGATGTTTCCCTGGGGAGTTACACCCAAGTATATCTTAGAATTTGCAGAAAAACTCAATTCAACCAGAACGTGTTACTTTTGAACTAAAGCTCAGATTCGAAAAACAAACGTATATTAGTAGTGTCCTGAGTCGGGAATGCTAAAAAAACAACCCATTTTGTGATCTGATGTTTCCCTGGGGAGTTACACCCAAGTATATCTTAGAATTCGCAGAAAAACTCAATCCAACCAGAACGTGTTACTTTTGAACCAAAGCTCAGATTCGAAAAACAAACGTATATTAGTAGTGTCCTGAGTCGGGAATGCTAAAAAACCAACCCATTTTGTGATCTGATGTTTCCCTGGGGAGTTACACCAAAGTATATCTTAGAATTCGCAGAAAAACTCAATTCAACCAGAACGTGTTACTTTTGAACCAAAGCTCAGATTCAAAAAACAAACGTATATTAGTAGTGTCCTGAGTCGGGAATGCTAAAAAAACCAACCCATTTTGTGATCTGATGTTTCCCTGGGGAGTTACACCCAAGTATATCTTAGAATTTGCAGAAAAACTCAATTCAACCAGAACGTGTTACTTTTGAACCAAAGCTCAGATTCGAAGAACAAACGTGTATTAGTAGTGTCCTGTGTCGGGAATGCTAAAAAACCAACCCATTTTGTGATCTGATGTTTCCCTGGGGAGTTACACCCAAGTATATCTTAGAATTTGCAGAAAAACTCAATTCAACCAGAACGTGTTACTTTTGAACCAAAGCTCAGATTCGAAAAACAAACGTATATTAGTAGTGTCCTGAGTCGGGAATGCTAAAAAAACCAACCCATTTTGTGATCTGATGTTTCCCTGGGGAGTTACACCCAAGTATATCTTAGAATTCGCAGAAAAACTCAATTCAACCAGAACGTGTTACTTTTGAACCAAAGCTCAGATTCGAAAAACAAACGTATATTAGTAGTGTCCTGAGTCGGGAATGCAAAAAAAACCAACCCATTTTGTGATCTGATGTTTCCCTGGGGAGTTACACCAAAGTATATCTTAGAATTTGCAGAAAAACTCAATTCAACCAGAACGTGTTACTTTTGAACCAAAGCTCAGATTCGAAAAACAAACGTATATTAGTAGTGTCCTGAGTCGGGAATGCTAAAAAACCAACCCATTTTGTGATCTGATGTTTCCCTGGGGAGTTACACCCAAGTATATCTTAGAATTTGCAGAAAAACTCAATTCAACCAGAACGTGTTACTTTTGAACTAAAGCTCAGATTCGAAAAACAAACGTATATTAGTAGTGTCCTGAGTCGGGAATGCTAAAAAAACAACCCATTTTGTGATCTGATGTTTCCCTGGGGAGTTACACCCAAGTATATCTTAGAATTCGCAGAAAAACTCAATTCAACCAGAACGTGTTACTTTTGAACCAAAGCTCAGATTCGAAAAACAAACGTATATTAGTAGTGTCCTGAGTCGGGAATGCTAAAAAACCAACCCATTTTGTGATCTGATGTTTCCCTGGGGAGTTACACCAAAGTATATCTTAGAATTTGCAGAAAAACTCAATTCAACCAGAACGTGTTACTTTTGAACCAAAGCTCAGATTCGAAAAACAAACGTATATTAGTAGTGTCCTGAGTCGGGAATGCTAAAAAACCAACCCATTTTGTGATCTGATGTTTCCCTGGGGAGTTACACCCAAGTATATCTTAGAATTTGCAGAAAAACTCAATTCAACCAGAACGTGTTACTTTTGAACCAAAGCTCAGATTCGAAAAACAAACGTATATTAGTAGTGTCCTGAGTCGGGAATGCTAAAAAACCAACCCATTTTGTGGACGGATGTTTCCCTGGGGAGTTACACCAAAGTATATCTTAGAATTTGCAGAAAAACTCAATTGAACCAGAACGTGTTACTTTTGAACCAAAGCTCAGATTCGAAAAACAAACATATATAAGTAGTGTCCTGAGTCGGGAATGCTAAAAAACCAACCCATTTTGTGATCTGATGTTTCCCTGGGGAGTTACACCCAAGTATATCTTAGAATTTGCAGAAAAACTCAATTCAACCAGAACGTGTTACTTTTGAACTAAAGCTCAGATTCGAAAAACAAACGTATATTAGTAGTGTCCTGAGTCGGGAATGCTAAAAAACCAACCCATTTTGTGATCTGATGTTTCCCTGGGGAGTTACACCCAAGTATATCTTAGAATTTGCAGAAAAACTCAATTCAACCAGAACGTGTTACTTTTGAACCAAAGCTCAGATTCGAAAAACAAACATGTATTAGTAGTGTCCTGTGTCGGGAATGCTAAAAAACCAACCCATTTTGTGATCTGATGTTTCCCTGGGGAGTTACACCCAAGTATATCTTAGAATTTGCAGAAAAACTCAATTCAACCAGAACGTGTTACTTTTGAACCAAAGCTCAGATTCGAAAAACAAACGTATATTAGTAGTGTCCTGAGTCGGGAATGCTAAAAAACCAACCCATTTTGTGATCTGATGTTTCCCTGGGGAGTTACACCCAAGTATATCTTAGAATTTGCAGAAAAACTCAATTCAACCAGAACATGTTACTTTTGAACCAAAGCTCAGATTCCAAAAACAAACGTATATTAGTAGTGTCCTGTGTCGGGAATGCTAAAAAACCAACCCATTTTGTGATCTGATGTTTCCCTGGGGAGTTACACCCAAGTATATCTTAGAATTTGCAGAAAAACTCAATCCAACCAGAACGTGTTACTTTTGAACCAAAGCTCAGATTCGAAAAACAAACATATATTAGTAGTGTCCTGAGTCGGGAATGCTAAAAAACCACTCCATTTTGTGATCTGATGTTTCCCTGGGGAGTTACACCCAAGTATATCTTAGAATTTGCAGAAAAACTCAATTCAACCAGAACGTGTTACTTTTGAACCAAAGCTCAGATTCGAAGAACAAACGTGTATTAGTAGTGTCCTGTGTCGGGAATGCTAAAAAACCAACCCATTTTGTGATCTGATGTTTCCCTGGGGAGTTACACCCAAGTATATCTTAGAATTTGCAGAAAAACTCAATTCAACCAGAACGTGTTACTTTTGAACCAAAGCTCAGATTCGAAAAACAAACGTATATTAGTAGTGTCCTGAGTCGGGAATGCTAAAAAAACCAACCCATTTTGTGATCTGATGTTTCCCTGGGGAGTTACACCCAAGTATATCTTAGAATTTGCAGAAAAACTCAATTCAACCAGAACATGTTACTTTTGAACCAAAGCTCAGATTCCAAAAACAAACGTATATTAGTAGTGTCCTGTGTCGGGAATGCTAAAAAACCAACCCATTTTGTGATCTGATGTTTCCCTGGGGAGTTACACCCAAGTATATCTTAGAATTTGCAGAAAAACTCAATTCAACCAGAACGTGTTACTTTTGAACTAAAGCTCAGATTCGAAAAACAAACGTATATTAGTAGTGTCCTGAGTCGGGAATGCTAAAAAACCAACCCATTTTGTGATCTGATGTTTCCCTGGTGAGTTACACTCAAGTATATCTTAGAATTTGGAGAAAAACTCAATTCAACCAGAACGTGTTACTTTTGAACCAAAGCTCAGATTCGAAAAACAAACGTATATTAGTAGTGTCCTGAGTCGGGAATGCTAAAAAACCAACCCATTTTGTGATCTGATGTTTCCCTGGGGAGTTACACCCAAGTATATCTTAGAATTTGCAGAAAAACTCAATTCAACCAGAACGTGTTACTTTTGAACCAAAGCTCAGATTCGAAAAACAAACGTATATTAGTAGTGTCCTGAGTCGGGAATGCTAAAAAACCAACCCATTTTGTGGACGGATGTTTCCCTGGGGAGTTACACCAAAGTATATCTTAGAATTTGCAGAAAAACTCAATTGAACCAGAACGTGTTACTTTTGAACCAAAGCTCAGATTCGAAAAACAAACACATATTAGTAGTGTCCTGAGTCGGGAATGCTAAAAAACCAACCCATTTTGTGATCTGATGTTTCCCTGGGGAGTTACACCCAAGTATATCTTAGAATTTACAGAAAAACTCAATTCAACGACAACGTGTTACTTTTGAACCAAAGCTCAGATTCGAAAAACAAACGTATATAAGTAGTGTCCTGAGTCGGGAATGCTAAAAAACCAACCCATTTTGTGATCTGATGTTTCCCTGGGGAGTTACACCCAAGTATATCATAGAATTTGCAGAAAAACTCAATTCAACCAGAACGTGTTACTTTTGAACTAAAGCTCAGATTCGAAAAACAAACGTATATTAGTAGTGTCCTGAGTCGGGAATGCTAAAAAACCAACCCATTTTGTGATCTGATGTTTCCCTGGGGAGTTACACCCAAGTATATCTTAGAATTTGCAGAAAAACTCAATTCAACCAGAACGTGTTACTTTTGAACCAAAGCTCAGATTCGAAAAACAAACGTATATTAGTAGTGTCCTGAGTCAGGAATGCTAAAAAACCAACCCATTTTGTGGTCGGATGTTTCCCTGGGGAGTTACACCCAAGTATATCTTAGAATTTGCAGAAAAACTCAATTCAACCAGAACGTGTTACTTTTGAACCAAAGCTCAGATTCGAAAAACAAACATATATTAGTAGTGTCCTGAGTCGGGAATGCTAAAAAACCAACCCATTTTGTGATCTGATGTTTCCCTGGGGAGTTACACCCAAGTATATCTTAGAATTTGCAGAAAAACTCAATTCAAGCAGAACGTGTTACTTTTGAACCAAAGCTCAGATTCGAAAAACAAACGTGTATTAGTAGTGTCCTGTGTCGGGAATGCTACAAAACCAACCCATTTTGTGATCTGATGTTTCCCTGGGGAGTTACACCCAAGTATATCTTAGAATTTGCAGAAAAATTCAATTCAAGCAGAACGTGTTACTTTTGAACCAAAGCTCAGATTCGAAAAACAAACGTGTATTAGTAGTGTCCTGTGTCGGGAATGCTAAAAAACCAACCCATTTTGTGATCTGATGTTTCCCTGGGGAGTTACACCCAAGTATATCTTAGAATTTGCAGAAAAACTCAATTCAACCAGAACGTGTTACTTTTGAACTAAAGCTCAGATTCGAAAAACAAACGTATATTAGTAGTGTCCTGAGTCGGGAATGCTAAAAAACCAACCCATTTTGTGATCTGATGTTTCCCTGGGGAGTTACACCCAAGTATATCTTAGAATTTACAGAAAAACTCAATTCAAGCAGAACGTGTTACTTTTGAACCAAAGCTCAGATTCGAAAAACAAACGTGTATTAGTAGTGTCCTGTGTCGGGAATGCTAAAAAACCAACCCATTTTGTGATCTGATGTTTCCCTGGGGAGTTACACCCAAGTATATCTTAGAATTTGCAGAAAAACTCAATTCAACCAGAACGTGTTACTTTTGAACCAAAGCTCAGATTCGAAAAACAAACGTATATTAGTAGTGTCCTGAGTCGGGAATGCTAAAAAATCAACCCATTTTGTTATCTGATGTTTCCCTGGGGAGTTACACCCAAGTATATCTTAGAATTTGCAGAAAAACTCAATTCAACCAGAACATGTTACTTTTGAACCAAAGCTCAGATTCCAAAAACAAACGTATATTAGTAGTGTCCTGAGTCGGGAATGCTAAAAAACCAACCCATTTTGTGGACGGATGTTTCCCTGGGGAGTTACACCAAAGTATATCTTAGAATTTGCAGAAAAACTCAATTGAACCAGAACGTGTTACTTTTGAACCAAAGCTCAGATTCGAAAAACAAACACATATTAGTAGTGTCCTGAGTCGGGAATGCTAAAAAACCACTCCATTTTGTGATCTGATGTTTCCCTGGGGAGTTACACCCAAGTATATCTTAGAATTTACAGAAAAACTCAATTCAACGACAACGTGTTACTTTTGAACCAAAGCTCAGATTCGAAAAACAAACGTATATAAGTAGTGTCCTGAGTCGGGAATGCTAAAAAACCAACCCATTTTGTGATCTGATGTTTCCCTGGGGAGTTACACCCAAGTATATCTTAGAATTTGCAGAAAAACTCAATTCAACCAGAACGTGTTACTTTTGAACTAAAGCTCAGATTCGAAAAACAAACGTATATTAGTAGTGTCCTGAGTCGGGAATGCTAAAAAAACAACCCATTTTGTGATCTGATGTTTCCCTGGGGAGTTACACCCAAGTATATCTTAGAATTCGCAGAAAAACTCAATCCAACCAGAACGTGTTACTTTTGAACCAAAGCTCAGATTCGAAAAACAAACGTATATTAGTAGTGTCCTGAGTCGGGAATGCTAAAAAACCAACCCATTTTGTGATCTGATGTTTCCCTGGGGAGTTACACCAAAGTATATCTTAGAATTTGCAGAAAAACTCAATTCAACCAGAACGTGTTACTTTTGAACCAAAGCTCAGATTCGAAAAACAAATGTATATTAGTAGTGTCCTGAGTCGGGAATGCTAAAAAACCAACCCATTTTGTGATCTGATGTTTCCCTGGGGAGTTACACCCAAGTATATCTTAGAATTTGCAGAAAAACTCAATTCAACCAGAATGTGTTACTTTTGAACCAAAGCTCAGATTCGAAAAACAAACGTATATTAGTAGTGTCCTGAGTCGGGAATGCAAAAAAACCAACCCATTTTGTGGACGGATGTTTCCCTGGGGAGTTACACCAAAGTATATCTTAGAATTTGCAGAAAAACTCAATTGAACCAGAACGTGTTACTTTTGAACCAAAGCTCAGATTCGAAAAACAAACACATATTAGTAGTGTCCTGAGTCGGGAATGCTAAAAAACCACTCCATTTTGTGATCTGATGTTTCCCTGGGGAGTTACACCCAAGTATATCTTAGAATTTGCAGAAAAACTCAATTCAACCAGAACGTGTTACTTTTGAACCAAAGCTCAGATTCGAAAAACAAACGTATATTAGTAGTGTCCTGTGTCGGGAATGCTAAAAAACCAACCCATTTTGTGATCTGATGTTTCCCTGGGGAGTTACACCCAAGTATATCTTAGAATTTGCAGAAAAACTCAATTCAACCAGAACGTGTTACTTTTGAACTAAAGCTCAGATTCGAAAAACAAACGTATATTAGAAGTGTCCTGAGTCGGGAATGCTAAAAAACCACTCCATTTTGTGATCTGATGTTTCCCTGGGGAGTTACACCCAAGTATATCTTAGAATTTGCAGAAAAACTCAATTCAACCAGAACGTGTTACTTTTGAACCAAAGCTCAGATTCGAAAAACAAACGTATATTAGTAGTGTCCTGAGTCGGGAATGCTAAAAAACCAACCCATTTTGTGATCTGATGTTTCCCTGGGGAGTTACACCCAAGTATATCTTAGAATTTGCAGAAAAACTCAATTGAACCAGAACGTGTTACTTTTGAACCAAAGCTCAGATTCAAAAAACAAATGTATATTAGTAGTGTCCTGTGTCGGGAATGCTAAAAAACCAACCCATTTTGTGATCTGATGTTTCCCTGGGGAGTTCCACCCAAGTATATCTTAGAATTTGCAGAAAAACTCAATTCAACCAGAACGTGTTACTTTTGAACTAAAGCTCAGATTCGAAAAACAAACGTATATTAGTAGTGTCCTGAGTCGGGAATGCTAAAAAACCAACCCATTTTGTGATCTGATGTTTCCCTGGTGAGTTACACTCAAGTATATCTTAGAATTTGGAGAAAAACTCAATTCAACCAGAACGTGTTACTTTTGAACCAAAGCTCAGATTCGAAAAACAAACGTATATTAGTAGTGTCCTGAGTCGGGAATGCTAAAAAACCAACCCATTTTGTGATCTGATGTTTCCCTGGGGAGTTACACCCAAGTATATCTTAGAATTTGCAGAAAAACTCAATTCAACCAGAACGTGTTACTTTTGAACCAAAGCTCAGATTCGAAAAACAAACGTATATTAGTAGTGTCCTGAGTCGGGAATGCTAAAAAACCAACCCATTTTGTGGACGGATGTTTCCCTGGGGAGTTACACCAAAGTATATCTTAGAATTTGCAGAAAAACTCAATTGAACCAGAACGTGTTACTTTTGAACCAAAGCTCAGATTCGAAAAACAAACACATATTAGTAGTGTCCTGAGTCGGGAATGCTAAAAAACCACTCCATTTTGTGATCTGATGTTTCCCTGGGGAGTTACACCCAAGTATATCTTAGAATTTACAGAAAAACTCAATTCAACGACAACGTGTTACTTTTGAACCAAAGCTCAGATTCGAAAAACAAACGTATATAAGTAGTGTCCTGAGTCGGGAATGCTAAAAAACCAACCCATTTTGTGATCTGATGTTTCCCTGGGGAGTTACACCCAAGTATATCTTAGAATTTGCAGAAAAACTCAATTCAACCAGAACGTGTTACTTTTGAACTAAAGCTCAGATTCGAAAAACAAACGTATATTAGTAGTGTCCTGAGTCGGGAATGCTAAAAAACCAACCCATTTTGTGATCTGATGTTTCCCTGGGGAGTTACACCCAAGTATATCTTAGAATTTACAGAAAAACTCAATTCAACCAGAACGTGTTACTTTTGAACCAAAGCTCAGATTCGAAAAACAAACGTATATTAGTAGTGTCCTGAGTCAGGAATGCTAAAAAACCAACCCATTTTGTGGTCGGATGTTTCCCTGGGGAGTTACACCCAAGTATATCTTAGAATTTGCAGAAAAACTCAATTCAACCAGAACGTGTTACTTTTGAACCAAAGCTCAGATTCGAAAAACAAACGTATATTAGTAGTGTCCTGAGTCGGGAATGCTAAAAAACAACTCCATTTTGTGATCTGATGTTTCCCTGGGGAGTTACACCCAAGTATATCTTAGAATTTGCAGAAAAACTCAATTCAACCAGAACGTGTTACTTTTGAACCAAAGCTCAGATTCGAAAAACAAACGTATATTAGTAGTGTCCTGTGTCGGGAATGCTAAAAAACCAACCCATTTTGTGATCTGATGTTTCCCTGGGGAGTTACACCCAAGTATATCTTAGAATTTGCAGAAAAACTCAATTCAACCAGAACGTGTTACTTTTGAACTAAAGCTCAGATTCGAAAAACAAACGTATATTAGAAGTGTCCTGAGTCGGGAATGCTAAAAAACCACTCCATTTTGTGATCTGATGTTTCCCTGGGGAGTTACACCCAAGTATATCTTAGAATTTGCAGAAAAACTCAATTCAACCAGAACGTGTTACTTTTGAACCAAAGCTCAGATTCGAAAAACAAACGTATATTAGTAGTGTCCTGAGTCGGGAATGCTAAAAAACCAACCCATTTTGTGATCTGATGTTTCCCTGGGGAGTTACACCCAAGTATATCTTAGAATTTGCAGAAAAACTCAATTGAACCAGAACGTGTTACTTTTGAACCAAAGCTCAGATTCAAAAAACAAATGTATATTAGTAGTGTCCTGTGTCGGGAATGCTAAAAAACCAACCCATTTTGTGATCTGATGTTTCCCTGGGGAGTTCCACCCAAGTATATCTTAGAATTTGGAGAAAAACTCAATTCAACCAGAACGTGTTACTTTTGAACCAAAGCTCAGATTCGAAAAACAAACGTATATTAGTAGTGTCCTGAGTCGGGAATGCTAAAAAACCAACCCATTTTGTGATCTGATGTTTCCCTGGGGAGTTACACCCAAGTATATCTTAGAATTTGCAGAAAAACTCAATTCAACCAGAACGTGTTACTTTTGAACCAAAGCTCAGATTCGAAAAACAAACGTATATTAGTAGTGTCCTGAGTCGGGAATGCTAAAAAACCAACCCATTTTGTGGACGGATGTTTCCCTGGGGAGTTACACCAAAGTATATCTTAGAATTTGCAGAAAAACTCAATTGAACCAGAACGTGTTACTTTTGAACCAAAGCTCAGATTCGAAAAACAAACACATATTAGTAGTGTCCTGAGTCGGGAATGCTAAAAAACCACTCCATTTTGTGATCTGATGTTTCCCTGGGGAGTTACACCCAAGTATATCTTAGAATTTACAGAAAAACTCAATTCAACGACAACGTGTTACTTTTGAACCAAAGCTCAGATTCGAAAAACAAACGTATATAAGTAGTGTCCTGAGTCGGGAATGCTAAAAAACCAACCCATTTTGTGATCTGATGTTTCCCTGGGGAGTTACACCCAAGTATATCTTAGAATTTGCAGAAAAACTCAATTCAACCAGAACGTGTTACTTTTGAACTAAAGCTCAGATTCGAAAAACAAACGTATATTAGTAGTGTCCTGAGTCGGGAATGCTAAAAAACCAACCCATTTTGTGATCTGATGTTTCCCTGGGGAGTTACACCCAAGTATATCTTAGAATTTACAGAAAAACTCAATTCAACCAGAACGTGTTACTTTTGAACCAAAGCTCAGATTCGAAAAACAAACGTATATTAGTAGTGTCCTGAGTCAGGAATGCTAAAAAACCAACCCATTTTGTGGTCGGATGTTTCCCTGGGGAGTTACACCCAAGTATATCTTAGAATTTGCAGAAAAACTCAATTCAACCAGAACGTGTTACTTTTGAACCAAAGCTCAGATTCGAAAAACAAACGTATATTAGTAGTGTCCTGAGTCGGGAATGCTAAAAAACAACTCCATTTTGTGATCTGATGTTTCCCTGGGGAGTTACACCCAAGTATATCTTAGAATTTGCAGAAAAACTCAATTCAAGCAGAACGTGTTACTTTTGAACCAAAGCTCAGATTCGAAAAACAAACGTGTATTAGTAGTGTCCTGTGTCGGGAATGCTAAAAAACCAACCCATTTTGTGATCTGATGTTTCCCTGGGGAGTTACACCCAAGTATATCTTAGAATTTGCAGAAAAACTCAATTGAACCAGAACGTGTTACTTTTGAACCAAAGCTCAGATTCGAAAAACAAACGTATATTAGTAGTGTCCTGAGTCGGGAATGCTAAAAAACCAACCCATTTTGTGATCTGATGTTTCCCTGGGGAGTTACACCCAAGTATATCTTAGAATTTGCAGAAAAACTCAATTCAACCAGAACGTGTTACTTTTGAACCAAAGCTCAGATTCCAAAAACAAACGTATATTAGTAGTGTCCTGTGTCGGGAATGCTAAAAAACCAACCCATTTTGTGATCTGATGTTTCCCTGGGGAGTTACACCCAAGTATATCTTAGAATTTGCAGAAAAACTCAATTCAACCAGAACGTGTTATTTTTGAACCAAAGCTCAGATTCGAAAAACAAACGTATATTAGTAGTGTCCTGAGTCGGGAATGCTAAAAAACCAACCCATTTTGTGATCTGATGTTTCCCTGGGGAGTTACACCCAAGTATATCTTAGAATTTGCAGAAAAACTCAATTCAACCAGAACGTGTTACTTTTGAACCAAAGCTCAGATTCGAAAAACAAACGTATATTAGTAGTGTCCTGAGTCGGGAATGCTAAATACCAACCCATTTTGTGATCTGATGTTTCCCTGGGGAGTTACACTCAAGTATATCTTAGAATTTGGAGAAAAACTCAATTCAACCAGAACGTGTTACTTTTGAACCAAAGCTCAGATTCGAAAAACAAACGTATATTAGTAGTGTCCTGAGTCGGGAATGCTAAAAAACCACTCCATTTTGTGATCTGATGTTTCCCTGGGGAGTTACACCCAAGTATATTTTAGAATTTGCAGAAAAACTCAATTCAACCAGAACATGTTACTTTTGAACCAAAGCTCAGATTCGAAAAACAAACGTATATTAGTAGTGTCCTGAGTCGGGAATGCTAAAAAACCAACCCATTTTGTGATCTGATGTTTCCCTGGGGAGTTACACCCAAGTATATCTTAGAATTTGCAGAAAAACTCAATTCAACCAGAACGTGTTACTTTTGAACCAAAGCTCAAATTCGAAAAACAAACGTATATTACTAGTGTCCTGAGTCGGGAATGCTAAAAAACCAACCCATTTTGTGATCTGATGTTTCCCTGGGGAGTTACACCAAAGTATATCTTAGAATTTGCAGAAAAACTCAATTCAACCAGAACGTGTTACTTTTGAACCAAAGCTCAGATTCGAAAAACAAACGTATATTAGTAGTGTCCTGAGTCGGGAATGCTAAAAAACCAACCCATTTTGTGATCTGATGTTTCCCTGGGGAGTTACACCCAAGTATATCTTAGAATTTGCAGAAAAACTCAATTCAACCAGAACGTGTTACTTTTGAACCAAAGCTCAGATTCGAAAAACAAACGTATATTAGTAGTGTCCTGAGTCGGGAATGCTAAAAAACCAACCCATTTTGTGGACGGATGTTTCCCTGGGGAGTTACACCAAAGTATATCTTAGAATTTGCAGAAAAACTCAATTGAACCAGAACGTGTTACTTTTGAACCAAAGCTCAGATTCGAAAAACAAACACATATTAGTAGTGTCCTGAGTCGGGAATGCTAAAAAACCACTCCATTTTGTGATCTGATGTTTCCCTGGGGAGTTACACCCAAGTATATCTTAGAATTTACAGAAAAACTCAATTCAACGACAACGTGTTACTTTTGAACCAAAGCTCAGATTCGAAAAACAAACGTATATAAGTAGTGTCCTGAGTCGGGAATGCTAAAAAACCAACCCATTTTGTGATCTGATGTTTCCCTGGGGAGTTACACCCAAGTATATCTTAGAATTTGCAGAAAAACTCAATTCAACCAGAACGTGTTACTTTTGAACTAAAGCTCAGATTCGAAAAACAAACGTATATTAGTAGTGTCCTGAGTCGGGAATGCTAAAAAAACAACCCATTTTGTGATCTGATGTTTCCCTGGGGAGTTACACCCAAGTATATCTTAGAATTCGCAGAAAAACTCAATCCAACCAGAACGTGTTACTTTTGAACCAAAGCTCAGATTCGAAAAACAAACGTATATTAGTAGTGTCCTGAGTCGGGAATGCTAAAAAACCAACCCATTTTGTGATCTGATGTTTCCCTGGGGAGTTACACCAAAGTATATCTTAGAATTCGCAGAAAAACTCAATTCAACCAGAACGTGTTACTTTTGAACCAAAGCTCAGATTCAAAAAACAAACGTATATTAGTAGTGTCCTGAGTCGGGAATGCTAAAAAACCAACCCATTTTGTGATCTGATGTTTCCCTGGGGAGTTACACCCAAGTATATCTTAGAATTTGCAGAAAAACTCAATTCAACCAGAACGTGTTACTTTTGAACCAAAGCTCAGATTCGAAAAACAAACGTATATTAGTAGTGTCCTGTGTCGGGAATGCTAAAAAACCAACCCATTTTGTGATCTGATGTTTCCCTGGGGAGTTACACCCAAGTATATCTTAGAATTTGCAGAAAAACTCAATTGAACCAGAACGTGTTACTTTTGAACTAAAGCTCAGATTCGAAAAACAAACGTATATTAGAAGTGTCCTGAGTCGGGAATGCTAAAAAACCACTCCATTTTGTGATCTGATGTTTCCCTGGGGAGTTACACCCAAGTATATCTTAGAATTTGCAGAAAAACTCAATTCAACCAGAACGTGTTACTTTTGAACCAAAGCTCAGATTAGAAAAACAAACGTATATTAGTAGTGTCCTGTGTCGGGAATGCTAAAAAACCAACCCATTTTGTGATCTGATGTTTCCCTGGGGAGTTACACCCAAGTATATCTTAGAATTTGCAGAAAAACTCAATTCAACCAGAACGTGTTACTTTTGAACTAAAGCTCAGATTCGAAAAACAAACGTATATTAGAAGTGTCCTGAGTCGGGAATGCTAAAAAACCACTCCATTTTGTGATCTGATGTTTCCCTGGGGAGTTACACCCAAGTATATCTTAGAATTTGCAGAAAAACTCAATTCAACCAGAACGTGTTACTTTTGAACCAAAGCTCAGATTCGAAAAACAAACGTATATTAGTAGTGTCCTGAGTCGGGAATGCTAAAAAACCAACCCATTTTGTGATCTGATGTTTCCCTGGGGAGTTACACCCAAGTATATCTTAGAATTTGCAGAAAAACTCAATTGAACCAGAACGTGTTACTTTTGAACCAAAGCTCAGATTCAAAAAACAAATGTATATTAGTAGTGTCCTGTGTCGGGAATGCTAAAAAACCAACCCATTTTGTGATCTGATGTTTCCCTGGGGAGTTCCACCCAAGTATATCTTAGAATTTGCAGAAAAACTCAATTCAACCAGAACGTGTTACTTTTGAACTAAAGCTCAGATTCGAAAAACAAACGTATATTAGTAGTGTCCTGAGTCGGGAATGCTAAAAAACCAACCCATTTTGTGATCTGATGTTTCCCTGGTGAGTTACACTCAAGTATATCTTAGAATTTGGAGAAAAACTCAATTCAACCAGAACGTGTTACTTTTGAACCAAAGCTCAGATTCGAAAAACAAACGTATATTAGTAGTGTCCTGAGTCGGGAATGCTAAAAAACCAACCCATTTTGTGATCTGATGTTTCCCTGGGGAGTTACACCCAAGTATATCTTAGAATTTGCAGAAAAACTCAATTCAACCAGAACGTGTTACTTTTGAACCAAAGCTCAGATTCGAAAAACAAACGTATATTAGTAGTGTCCTGAGTCGGGAATGCTTAAAAACCAACCCATTTTGTGGACGGATGTTTCCCTGGGGAGTTACACCAAAGTATATCTTAGAATTTGCAGAAAAACTCAATTGAACCAGAACGTGTTACTTTTGAACCAAAGCTCAGATTCGAAAAACAAACGTATATAAGTAGTGTCCTGAGTCGGGAATGCTAAAAAACCAACCCATTTTGTGATCTGATGTTTCCCTGGGGAGTTACACCCAAGTATATCTTAGAATTTGCAGAAAAACTCAATTCAACCAGAACGTGTTACTTTTGAACTAAAGCTCAGATTCGAAAAACAAACGTATATTAGAAGTGTCCTGAGTCGGGAATGCTAAAAAACCACTCCATTTTGTGATCTGATGTTTCCCTGGGGAGTTACACCCAAGTATATCTTAGAATTTGCAGAAAAACTCAATTCAACCAGAACGTGTTACTTTTGAACTAAAGCTCAGATTCGAAAAACAAACGTATATTAGAAGTGTCCTGAGTCGGGAATGCTAAAAAACCACTCCATTTTGTGATCTGATGTTTCCCTGGGGAGTTACACCCAAGTATATCTTAGAATTTGCAGAAAAACTCAATTCAACCAGAACGTGTTACTTTTGAACCAAAGCTCAGATTCGAAAAACAAACGTATATTAGTAGTGTCCTGAGTCGGGAATGCTAAAAAACCAACCCATTTTGTGATCTGATGTTTCCCTGGGGAGTTACACCCAAGTATATCTTAGAATTTGCAGAAAAACTCAATTGAACCAGAACGTGTTACTTTTGAACCAAAGCTCAGATTCAAAAAACAAATGTATATTAGTAGTGTCCTGTGTCGGGAATGCTAAAAAACCAACCCATTTTGTGATCTGATGTTTCCCTGGGGAGTTCCACCCAAGTATATCTTAGAATTTGCAGAAAAACTCAATTCAACCAGAACGTGTTACTTTTGAACTAAAGCTCAGATTCGAAAAACAAACATATATTAGTAGTGTCCTGAGTCGGGAATGCTAAAAAACCAACCCATTTTGTGATCTGATGTTTCCCTGGTGAGTTACACTCAAGTATATCTTAGAATTTGGAGAAAAACTCAATTCAACCAGAACGTGTTACTTTTGAACCAAAGCTCAGATTCGAAAAACAAACGTATATTAGTAGTGTCCTGAGTCGGGAATGCTAAAAAACCAACCCATTTTGTGATCTGATGTTTCCCTGGGGAGTTACACCCAAGTATATCTTAGAATTTGCAGAAAAACTCAATTCAACCAGAACGTGTTACTTTTGAACCAAAGCTCAGATTCGAAAAACAAACGTATATTAGTAGTGTCCTGAGTCGGGAATGCTAAAAAACCAACCCATTTTGTGGACGGATGTTTCCCTGGGGAGTTACACCAAAGTATATCTTAGAATTTGCAGAAAAACTCAATTGAACCAGAACGTGTTACTTTTGAACCAAAGCTCAGATTCGAAAAACAAACACATATTAGTAGTGTCCTGAGTCGGGAATGCTAAAAAACCACTCCATTTTGTGATCTGATGTTTCCCTGGGGAGTTACACCCAAGTATATCTTAGAATTTACAGAAAAACTCAATTCAACGACAACGTGTTACTTTTGAACCAAAGCTCAGATTCGAAAAACAAACGTATATAAGTAGTGTCCTGAGTCGGGAATGCTAAAAAACCAACCCATTTAGTGATCTGATGTTTCCCTGGGGAGTTACACCCAAGTATATCTTAGAATTTGCAGAAAAACTCAATTCAACCAGAACGTGTTACTTTTGAACTAAAGCTCAGATTCGAAAAACAAACGTATATTAGTAGTGTCCTGAGTCGGGAATGCTAAAAAACCAACCCATTTTGTGATCTGATGTTTCCCTGGGGAGTTACACCCAAGTATATCTTAGAATTTACAGAAAAACAAAATTCAACCAGAACGTGTTACTTTTGAACCAAAGCTCAGATTCGAAAAACAAACGTATATTAGTAGTGTCCTGAGTCAGGAATGCTAAAAAACCAACCCATTTTGTGGTCGGATGTTTCCCTGGGGAGTTACACCCAAGTATATCTTAGAATTTGCAGAAAAACTCAATTCAACCAGAACGTGTTACTTTTGAACCAAAGCTCAGATTCGAAAAACAAACGTATATTAGTAGTGTCCTGAGTCGGGAATGCTAAAAAACCACTCCATTTTGTGATCTGATGTTTCCCTGGGGAGTTACACCCAAGTATATCTTAGAATTTGCAGAAAAACTCAATTCAAGCAGAACGTGTTACTTTTGAACCAAAGCTCAGATTCGAAAAACAAACGTGTATTAGTAGTGTCCTGTGTCGGGAATGCTAAAAAACCAACCCATTTTGTGATCTGATGTTTCCCTGGGGAGTTACACCCAAGTATATCTTAGAATTTGCAGAAAAACTCAATTGAACCAGAACGTGTTACTTTTGAACCAAAGCTCAGATTCGAAAAACAAACGTATATTAGTAGTGTCCTGAGTCGGGAATGCTAAAAAACCAACCCATTTTGTGATCTGATGTTTCCCTGGGGAGTTACACCCAAGTATATCTTAGAATTTGCAGAAAAACTCAATTCAACCAGAACGTGTTACTTTTGAACCAAAGCTCAGATTCCAAAAACAAACGTATATTAGTAGTGTCCTGTGTCGGGAATGCTAAAAAACCAACCCATTTTGTGATCTGATGTTTCCCTGGGGAGTTACACCCAAGTATATCTTAGAATTTGCAGAAAAACTCAATTCAACCAGAACGTGTTACTTTTGAACCAAAGCTCAGATTCGAAAAACAAACGTATATTAGTAGTGTCCTGAGTCGGGAATGCTAAAAAACCAACCCATTTTGTGATCTGATGTTTCCCTGGGGAGTTACACCCAAGTATATCTTAGAATTTGGAGAAAAACTCAATTCAACCAGAACGTGTTACTTTTGAACCAAAGCTCAGATTCGAAAAACAAACGTATATTAGTAGTGTCCTGAGTCGGGAATGCTAAATACCAACCCATTTTGTGATCTGATGTTTCCCTGGGGAGTTACACTCAAGTATATCTTAGAATTTGGAGAAAAACTCAATTCAACCAGAACGTGTTACTTTTGAACCAAAGCTCAGATTCGAAAAACAAACGTATATTAGTAGTGTCCTGAGTCGGGAATGCTAAAAAACCACTCCATTTTGTGATCTGATGTTTCCCTGGGGAGTTACACCCAAGTATATCTTAGAATTTGCAGAAAAACTCAATTCAACCAGAACATGTTACTTTTGAACCAAAGCTCAGATTCGAAAAACAAACGTATATAAGTAGTGTCCTGAGTCGGGAATGCTAAAAAACCAACCCATTTTGTGATCTGATGTTTCCCTGGGGAGTTACACCCAAGTATATCTTAGAATTTGCAGAAAAACTCAATTCAACCAGAACGTGTTACTTTTGAACTAAAGCTCAGATTCGAAAAACAAACGTATATTAGTAGTGTCCTGAGTCGGGAATGCTAAAAAAACAACTCCATTTTGTGATCTGATGTTTCCCTGGGGAGTTACACCCAAGTATATCTTAGAATTCGCAGAAAAACTCAATCCAACCAGAACGTGTTACTTTTGAACCAAAGCTCAGATTCGAAAAACAAACGTATATTAGTAGTGTCCTGAGTCGGGAATGCTAAAAAACCAACCCATTTTGTGATCTGATGTTTCCCTGGGGAGTTAAACCAAAGTATATCTTAGAATTCGCAGAAAAACTCAATTCAACCAGAACGTGTTACTTTTGAACCAAAGCTCAGATTCAAAAAACAAACGTATATTAGTAGTGTCCTGAGTCGGGAATGCTAAAAAACCAACCCATTTTGTGATCTGATGTTTCCCTGGGGAGTTACACCCAAGTATATCTTAGAATTTGCAGAAAAACTCAATTCAACCAGAACGTGTTACTTTTGAACCAAAGCTCAGATTCGAAAAACAAACGTATATTAGTAGTGTCCTGTGTCGGGAATGCTAAAAAACCAACCCATTTTGTGATCTGATGTTTCCCTGGGGAGTTACACCCAAGTATATCTTAGAATTTGCAGAAAAACTCAATTCAACCAGAACGTGTTACTTTTGAACTAAAGCTCAGATTCGAAAAACAAACGTATATTAGAAGTGTCCTGAGTCGGGAATGCTAAAAAACCACTCCATTTTGTGATCTGATGTTTCCCTGGGGAGTTACACCCAAGTATATCTTAGAATTTGCAGAAAAACTCAATTCAACCAGAACGTGTTACTTTTGAACCAAAGCTCAGATTAGAAAAACAAACGTATATTAGTAGTGTCCTGTGTCGGGAATGCTAAAAAACCAACCCATTTTGTGATCTGATGTTTCCCTGGGGAGTTACACCCAAGTATATCTTAGAATTTGCAGAAAAACTCAATTCAACCAGAACGTGTTACTTTTGAACTAAAGCTCAGATTCGAAAAACAAACGTATATTAGAAGTGTCCTGAGTCGGGAATGCTAAAAAACCACTCCATTTTGTGATCTGATGTTTCCCTGGGGAGTTACACCCAAGTATATCTTAGAATTTGCAGAAAAACTCAATTCAACCAGAACGTGTTACTTTTGAACCAAAGCTCAGATTCGAAAAACAAACATATATTAGTAGTGTCCTGAGTCGGGAATGCTAAAAAACCAACCCATTTTGTGATCTGATGTTTCCCTGGGGAGTTACACCAAAGTATATCTTAGAATTTGCAGAAAAACTCAATTCAACCAGAACGTGTTACTTTTGAACCAAAGCTCAGATTCGAAAAACAAACGTATATTAGTAGTGTCCTGAGTCGGGAATGCTAAAAAACCAACCCATTTTGTGATCTGATGTTTCCCTGGGGAGTTACACCCAAGTATATCTTAGAATTTACAGAAAAACTCAATTCAACCAGAACGTGTTACTTTTGAACCAAAGCTCAGATTCGAAAAACAAACGTATATTAGTAGTGTCCTGAGTCGGGAATGCTAAAAAAACAACCCATTTTGTGATCTGATGTTTCCCCGGGGAGTTATACCCAAGTATATCTTAGAATTCGCAGAAAAACTCAATCCAACCAGAACGTGTTACTTTTGAACCAAAGCTCAGATTCGAAAAACAAACGTATATTAGTAGTGTCCTGAGTCGGGAATGCTAAAAAACCAACCCATTTTGTGATCTGATGTTTCCCTGGGGAGTTACACCAAAGTATATCTTAGAATTTGCAGAAAAACTCAATTCAACCAGAACGTGTTACTTTTGAACCAAAGCTCAGATTCGAAAAACAAACGTATATTAGTAGTGTCCTGAGTCGGGAATGCTAAAAAACCAACCCATTTTGTGATCTGATGTTTCCCTGGGGAGTTACACCCAAGTATATCTTAGAATTTGCAGAAAAACTCAATTCAACCAGAACGTGTTACTTTTGAACCAAAGCTCAGATTCGAAAAACAAACGTATATTAGTAGTGTCCTGAGTCGGGAATGCAAAAAAACCAACCCATTTTGTGGACGGATGTTTCCCTGGGGAGTTACACAAAAGTATATCTTAGAATTTGCAGAAAAACTCAATTGAACCAGAATGTGTTACTTTTGAACCAAAGCTCAGATTCGAAAAACAAACACATATTAGTAGTGTCCTGAGTCGGGAATGCTAAAAAACCACGCCATTTTGTGATCTGAGTTTCCCTGGCGAGTTACACCCAAGTATATCTTAGAATTTGCAGAAAAACTCAATTCAACCAGAACGTGTTACTTTTGAACCAAAGCTCAGATTCGAAAAACAAACGTATATTAGTAGTGTCCTATGTCGGGAATGCTAAAAAACCAACCCATTTTGTGATCTGATGTTTCCCTGGGGAGTTACACCCAAGTATATCTTAGAATTTGCAGAAAAACTCAATTCAACCAGAACGTGTTACTTTTGAACTAAAGCTCAGATTCGAAAAACAAACGTATATTAGAAGTGTCCTGAGTCTGGAATGCTAAAAAACCAACCCATTTTGTGATCTGATGTTTCCCTGGGGAGTTACACCCAAGTATATCTTAGAATTTGCAGAAAAACTCAATTCAACCAGAACGTGTTACTTTTGAACCAAAGCTCAGATTCGAAAAACAAACGTATATTAGAAGTGTCCTGAGTCGGGAATGATAAAAAACCAACCCATTTTGTGATCTGTTGTTTCCCTGGGGAGTTACACCCAAGTATATCTTAGAATTTGCAGAAAAACTCAATTGAACCAGAACGTGTTACTTTTGAACCAAAGCTCAGATTCAAAAAACAAATGTATATTAGTAGTGTCCTGTGTCGGGAATGCTAAAAAACCAACCCATTTTGTGATCTGATGTTTCCCTGGGGAGTTACACCCAAGTATATCTTAGAATTCGCAGAAAAACTCAATTCAACCAGAACGTGTTACTTTTGAACTAAAGCTCAGATTCGAAAAACAAACGTATATTAGTAGTGTCCTGAGTCGGGAATGCTAAAAAAACAACCCATTTTGTGATCTGATGTTTCCCTGGGGAGTTACACCCAAGTATATCTTAGAATTCGCAGAAAAACTCAATCCAACCAGAACGTGTTACTTTTGAACCAAAGCTCAGATTCGAAAAACAAACGTATATTAGTAGTGTCCTGAGTCGGGAATGCTAAAAAACCAACCCATTTTGTGATCTGATGTTTCCCTGGGGAGTTACACCCAAGTATATCTTAGAATTTGCAGAAAAACTCAATTCAACCAGAACGTGTTACTTTTGAACCAAAGCTCAGATTCAAAAAACAAATGTATATTAGTAGTGTCCTGTGTCGGGAATGCTAAAAAACCAACCCATTTTGTGATCTGATGTTTCCCTGGGGAGTTCCACCCAAGTATATCTTAGAATTTGCAGAAAAACTCAATTCAACCAGAACGTGTTACTTTTGAACTAAAGCTCAGATTCGAAAAACAAACGTATATTAGTAGTGTCCTGAGTCGGGAATGCTAAAAAACCAACCCATTTTGTGATCTGATGTTTCCCTGGTGAGTTACACTCAAGTATATCTTAGAATTTGGAGAAAAACTCAATTCAACCAGAACGTGTTACTTTTGAACCAAAGCTCAGATTCGAAAAACAAACGTATATTAGTAGTGTCCTGAGTCGGGAATGCTAAAAAACCAACCCATTTTGTGATCTGATGTTTCCCTGGGGAGTTACACCCAAGTATATCTTAGAATTTGCAGAAAAACTCAATTCAACCAGAACGTGTTACTTTTGAACCAAAGCTCAGATTCGAAAAACAAACGTATATTAGTAGTGTCCTGAGTCGGGAATGCTAAAAAACCAACCCATTTTGTGGACGGATGTTTCCCTGGGGAGTTACACCAAAGTATATCTTAGAATTTGCAGAAAACTCAATTGAACCAGAACGTGTTACTTTTGAACCAAAGCTCAGATTCGAAAAACAAACACATATTAGTAGTGTCCTGAGTCGGGAATGCTAAAAAACCACTCCATTTTGTGATCTGATGTTTCCCTGGGGAGTTACACCCAAGTATATCTTAGAATTTACAGAAAAACTCAATTCAACGACAACGTGTTACTTTTGAACCAAAGCTCAGATTCGAAAAACAAACGTATATAAGTAGTGTCCTGAGTCGGGAATGCTAAAAAACCAACCCATTTAGTGATCTGATGTTTCCCTGGGGAGTTACACCCAAGTATATCTTAGAATTTGCAGAAAAACTCAATTCAACCAGAACGTGTTACTTTTGAACTAAAGCTCAGATTCGAAAAACAAACGTATATTAGTAGTGTCCTGAGTCGGGAATGCTAAAAAACCAACCCATTTTGTGATCTGATGTTTCCCTGGGGAGTTACACCCAAGTATATCTTAGAATTTAAAGAAAAACTCAATTCAACCAGAACGTGTTACTTTTGAACCAAAGCTCAGATTCGAAAAACAAACGTATATTAGTAGTGTCCTGAGTCAGGAATGCTAAAAAACCAACCCATTTTGTGGTCGGATGTTTCCCTGGGGAGTTACACCCAAGTATATCTTAGAATTTGCAGAAAAACTCAATTCAACCAGAACGTGTTACTTTTGAACCAAAGCTCAGATTCGAAAAACAAACGTATATTAGTAGTGTCCTGAGTCGGGAATGCTAAAAAACCACTCCATTTTGTGATCTGATGTTTCCCTGGGGAGTTACACCCAAGTATATCTTAGAATTTGCAGAAAAACTCAATTCAAGCAGAACGTGTTACTTTTGAACCAAAGCTCAGATTCGAAAAACAAACGTGTAATTAGTAGTGTCCTGTGTCGGGAATGCTAAAAAACCAACCCATTTTGTGATCTGATGTTTCCCTGGGGAGTTACACCCAAGTATATCTTAGAATTTGCAGAAAAACTCAATTGAACCAGAACGTGTTACTTTTGAACCAAAGCTCAGATTCGAAAAACAAACGTATATTAGTAGTGTCCTGAGTCGGGAATGCTAAAAAACCAACCCATTTTGTGATCTGATGTTTCCCTGGGGAGTTACACCCAAGTATATCTTAGAATTTGCAGAAAAACTCAATTCAACCAGAACGTGTTACTTTTGAACCAAAGCTCAGATTCCAAAAACAAACGTATATTAGTAGTGTCCTGTGTCGGGAATGCTAAAAAACCAACCCATTTTGTGATCTGATGTTTCCCTGGGGAGTTACACCCAAGTATATCTTAGAATTTGCAGAAAAACTCAATTCAACCAGAACGTGTTACTTTTGAACCAAAGCTCAGATTCGAAAAACAAACGTATATTAGTAGTGTCCTGAGTCGGGAATGCTAAAAAACCAACCCATTTTGTGATCTGATGTTTCCCTGGGGAGTTACACCCAAGTATATCTTAGAATTTGGAGAAAAACTCAATTCAACCAGAACATGTTACTTTTGAACCAAAGCTCAGATTCGAAAAACAAACGTATATTAGTAGTGTCCTGAGTCGGGAATGCTAAAAAACCAACCCATTTTGTGATCTGATGTTTCCCTGGGGAGTTACACCCAAGTATATCTTAGAATTTGCAGAAAACTCAATTCAACCAGAACGTGTTACTTTTGAACCAAAGCTCAGATTCGAAAAACAAACGTATATTAGTAGTGTCCTGAGTCGGGAATGCTAAATACCAACCCATTTTGTGATCTGATGTTTCCCTGGGGAGTTACACTCAAGTATATCTTAGAATTTGGAGAAAAACTCAATTCAACCAGAACGTGTTACTTTTGAACCAAAGCTCAGATTCGAAAAACAAACGTATATTAGTAGTGTCCTGAGTCGGGAATGCTAAAAAACCACTCCATTTTGTGATCTGATGTTTCCCTGGGGAGTTACACCCAAGTATATCTTAGAATTTGCAGAAAAACTCAATTCAACCAGAACATGTTACTTTTGAACCAAAACTCAGATTCGAAAAACAAACGTATATTAGTAGTGTCCTGAGTCGGGAATGCTAAAAAACCAACCCATTTTGTGATCTGATGTTTCCCTGGGGAGTTACACCCAAGTATATCTTAGAATTTGCAGAAAAAACTCAATTCAACCAGAACGTGTTACTTTTGAACCAAAGCTCAGATTCGAAAAACAAACGTATATTAGTAGTGTCCTATGTCGGGAATGCTAAAAAACCAACCCATTTTGTGATCTGATGTTTCCCTGGGGAGTTACACCCAAGTATATCTTAGAATTTGCAGAAAAACTCAATTCAACCAGAACGTGTTACTTTTGAACTAAAGCTCAGATTCGAAAAACAAACGTATATTAGAAGTGTCCTGAGTCTGGAATGCTAAAAAACCAACCCATTTTGTGATCTGATGTTTCCCTGGGGAGTTACACCCAAGTATATCTTAGAATTTGCAGAAAAACTCAATTCAACCAGAACGTGTTACTTTTGAACCAAAGCTCAGATTCGAAAAACAAACGTATATTAGAAGTGTCCTGAGTCGGGAATGATAAAAAACCAACCCATTTTGTGATCTGTTGTTTCCCTGGGGAGTTACACCCAAGTATATCTTAGAATTTGCAGAAAAACTCAATTGAACCAGAACGTGTTACTTTTGAACCAAAGCTCAGATTCAAAAAACAAATGTATATTAGTAGTGTCCTGTGTCGGGAATGCTAAAAACCAACCCATTTTGTGATCTGATGTTTCCCTGGGGAGTTACACCCAAGTATATCTTAGAATTCGCAGAAAAACTCAATTCAACCAGAACGTGTTACTTTTGAACTAAAGCTCAGATTCGAAAAACAAACGTATATTAGTAGTGTCCTGAGTCGGGAATGCTAAAAAAACAACCCATTTTGTGATCTGATGTTTCCCTGGGGAGTTACACCCAAGTATATCTTAGAATTCGCAGAAAAACTCAATCCAACCAGAACGTGTTACTTTTGAACCAAAGCTCAGATTCGAAAAACAAACGTATATTAGTAGTGTCCTGAGTCGGGAATGCTAAAAAACCAACCCATTTTGTGATCTGATGTTTCCCTGGGGAGTTACACCCAAGTATATCTTAGAATTTGCAGAAAAACTCAATTCAACCAGAACGTGTTACTTTGAACCAAAGCTCAGATTCAAAAAACAAATGTATATTAGTAGTGTCCTGTGTCGGGAATGCTAAAAAACCAACCATTTTGTGATCTGATGTTTCCCTGGGGAGTTCCACCCAAGTATATCTTAGAATTTGCAGAAAAAACTCAATTCAACCAGAACGTGTTACTTTTGAACTAAAGCTCAGATTCGAAAAACAAACGTATATTAGTAGTGTCCTGAGTCGGGAATGCTAAAAACCAACCCATTTTGTGATCTGATGTTTCCCTGGTGAGTTACACTCAAGTATATCTTAGAATTTGGAGAAAAACTCAATTCAACCAGAACGTGTTACTTTTGAACCAAAGCTCAGATTCGAAAAACAAACGTATATTAGTAGTGTCCTGAGTCGGGAATGCTAAAAAACCAACCCATTTTGTGATCTGATGTTTCCCTGGGGAGTTACACCCAAGTATATCTTAGAATTTGCAGAAAAACTCAATTCAACCAGAACGTGTTACTTTTGAACCAAAGCTCAGATTCGAAAAACAAACGTATATTAGTAGTGTCCTGAGTCGGGAATGCTAAAAAACCAACCCATTTTGTGGACGGATGTTTCCCTGGGGAGTTACACCAAAGTATATCTTAGAATTTGCAGAAAAAACTCAATTGAACCAGAACGTGTTACTTTTGAACCAAAGCTCAGATTCGAAAAACAAACACATATTAGTAGTGTCCTGAGTCGGGAATGCTAAAAAACCACTCCATTTTTGTGATCTGATGTTTCCCTGGGGAGTTACACCCAAGTATATCTTAGAATTTACAGAAAAACTCAATTCAACGACAACGTGTTACTTTTGAACCAAAGCTCAGATTCGAAAAACAAACGTATATAAGTAGTGTCCTGAGTCGGGAATGCTAAAAAACCAACCCATTTAGTGATCTGATGTTTCCCTGGGAGTTACACCCAAGTATATCTTAGAATTTGCAGAAAAACTCAATTCAACCAGAACGTGTTACTTTTGAACTAAAGCTCAGATTCGAAAAACAAACGTATATTAGTAGTGTCCTGAGTCGGGAATGCTAAAAAACCAACCCATTTTGTGATCTGATGTTTCCCTGGGGAGTTACACCCAAGTATATCTTAGAATTTAAAGAAAAACTCAATTCAACCAGAACGTGTTACTTTTGAACCAAAGCTCAGATTCGAAAAACAAACGTATATTAGTAGTGTCCTGAGTCAGGAATGCTAAAAAACCAACCCATTTTGTGGTCGGATGTTTCCCTGGGGAGTTACACCCAAGTATATCTTAGAATTTGCAGAAAAACTCAATTCAACCAGAACGTGTTACTTTTGAACCAAAGCTCAGATTCGAAAAACAAACGTATATTAGTAGTGTCCTGAGTCGGGAATGCTAAAAAACCACTCCATTTTGTGATCTGATGTTTCCCTGGGGAGTTACACCCAAGTATATCTTAGAATTTGCAGAAAAACTCAATTCAAGCAGAACGTGTTACTTTTGAACCAAAGCTCAGATTCGAAAAACAAACGTGTATAGTAGTGTCCTGTGTCGGGAATGCTAAAAAACCAACCCATTTTGTGATCTGATGTTTCCCTGGGGAGTTACACCCAAGTATATCTTAGAATTTGCAGAAAAACTCAATTGAACCAGAACGTGTTACTTTTGAACCAAAGCTCAGATTCGAAAAACAAACGTATATTAGTAGTGTCCTGAGTCGGGAATGCTAAAAAACCAACCCATTTTGTGATCTGATGTTTCCCTGGGGAGTTACACCCAAGTATATCTTAGAATTTGCAGAAAAACTCAATTCAACCAGAACGTGTTACTTTTGAACCAAAGCTCAGATTCCAAAAACAAACGTATATTAGTAGTGTCCTGTGTCGGGAATGCTAAAAAACCAACCCATTTTGTGATCTGATGTTTCCCTGGGGAGTTACACCCAAGTATATCTTAGAATTTGCAGAAAAACTCAATTCAACCAGAACGTGTTACTTTTGAACCAAAGCTCAGATTCGAAAAACAAACGTATATTAGTAGTGTCCTGAGTCGGGAATGCTAAAAAACCAACCCATTTTGTGATCTGATGTTTCCCTGGGGAGTTACACCCAAGTATATCTTAGAATTTGGAGAAAAACTCAATTCAACCAGAACATGTTACTTTTGAACCAAAGCTCAGATTCGAAAAACAAACGTATATTAGTAGTGTCCTGAGTCGGGAATGCTAAAAAACCAACCCATTTTGTGATCTGATGTTTCCCTGGGGAGTTACACCCAAGTATATCTTAGAATTTGCAGAAAAACTCAATTCAACCAGAACGTGTTACTTTTGAACCAAAGCTCAGATTCGAAAAACAAACGTATATTAGTAGTGTCCTGAGTCGGGAATGCTAAATACCAACCCATTTTGTGATCTGATGTTTCCCTGGGGAGTTACACTCAAGTATATCTTAGAATTTGGAGAAAAACTCAATTCAACCAGAACGTGTTACTTTTGAACCAAAGCTCAGATTCGAAAAACAAACGTATATTAGTAGTGTCCTGAGTCGGGAATGCTAAAAAACCACTCCATTTTGTGATCTGATGTTTCCCTGGGGAGTTACACCCAAGTATATCTTAGAATTTGCAGAAAAACTCAATTCAACCAGAACATGTTACTTTTGAACCAAAACTCAGATTCGAAAAACAAACGTATATTAGTAGTGTCCTGAGTCGGGAATGCTAAAAAACCAACCCATTTTGTGATCTGATGTTTCCCTGGGGAGTTACACCCAAGTATATCTTAGAATTTGCAGAAAAACTCAATTCAACCAGAACGTGTTACTTTTGAACCAAAGCTCAGATTCAAAAAACAAATGTATATTAGTAGTGTCCTGTGTCGGGAATGCTAAAAAACCAACCCATTTTGTGATCTGATGTTTCCCTGGGGAGTTCCACCCAAGTATATCTTAGAATTTGCAGAAAAACTCAATTCAACCAGAACGTGTTACTTTTGAACTAAAGCTCAGATTCGAAAAACAAACGTATATTAGTAGTGTCCTGAGTCGGGAATGCTAAAAAACCAACCCATTTTGTGATCTGATGTTTCCCTGGTGAGTTACACTCAAGTATATCTTAGAATTTGGAGAAAAACTCAATTCAACCAGAACGTGTTACTTTTGAACCAAAGCTCAGATTCGAAAAACAAACGTATATTAGTAGTGTCCTGAGTCGGGAATGCTAAAAAACCAACCCATTTTGTGATCTGATGTTTCCCTGGGGAGTTACACCCAAGTATATCTTAGAATTTGCAGAAAAACTCAATTCAACCAGAACGTGTTACTTTTGAACCAAAGCTCAGATTCGAAAAACAAACGTATATTAGTAGTGTCCTGAGTCGGGAATGCTAAAAAACCAACCCATTTTGTGGACGGATGTTTCCCTGGGGAGTTACACCAAAGTATATCTTAGAATTTGCAGAAAAACTCAATTGAACCAGAACGTGTTACTTTTGAACCAAAGCTCAGATTCGAAAAACAAACACATATTAGTAGTGTCCTGAGTCGGGAATGCTAAAAAACCACTCCATTTTGTGATCTGATGTTTCCCTGGGGAGTTACACCCAAGTATATCTTAGAATTTACAGAAAAACTCAATTCAACGACAACGTGTTACTTTTGAACCAAAGCTCAGATTCGAAAAACAAACGTATATAAGTAGTGTCCTGAGTCGGGAATGCTAAAAAACCAACCCATTTAGTGATCTGATGTTTCCCTGGGGAGTTACACCCAAGTATATCTTAGAATTTGCAGAAAAACTCAATTCAACCAGAACGTGTTACTTTTGAACTAAAGCTCAGATTCGAAAAACAAACGTATATTAGTAGTGTCCTGAGTCGGGAATGCTAAAAAACCAACCCATTTTGTGATCTGATGTTTCCCTAACGTATATTAGTAGTGTCCTGAGTCGGGAATGCTAAAAAACCAACCCATTTTGTGATCTGATGTTTCCCTGGGGAGTTACACCAAGTATATCTTAGAATTTAAAGAAAAACTCAATTCAACCAGAACGTGTTACTTTTGAACCAAAGCTCAGATTCGAAAAACAAACGTATATTAGTAGTGTCCTGAGTCAGGAATGCTAAAAAACCAACCCATTTTGTGGTCGGATGTTTCCCTGGGAGTTACACCCAAGTATATCTTAGAATTTGCAGAAAAACTCAATTCAACCAATGTTACTTTGAACCAAAGCTCAGATTCGAAAAACAAACGTATATTAGTAGTGTCCTGAGGTCGGATAGAATTTGCAGAAAAACTCAATTCAAGCAGAACGTGTTACTTTTTGAACCAAAGCTCAGATTCGAAAAACAAACGTGTATTAGTAGTGTCCTGTGTCGGGAATGCTAAAAAACCAACCCATTTTGTGATCTGATGTTTCCCTGGGGAGTTACACCCAAGTATATCTTAGAATTTGCAGAAAAACTCAATTGAACCAGAACGTGTTACTTTTGAACCAAAGCTCAGATTCGAAAAACAAACGTATATTAGTAGTGTCCTGAGTCGGGAATGCTAAAAAACCAACCCATTTTGTGATCTGATGTTTCCCTGGGGAGTTACACCCAAGTATATCTTAGAATTTGCAGAAAAACTCAATTCAACCAGAACGTGTTACTTTTGAACCAAAGCTCAGATTCCAAAAACAAACGTATATTAGTAGTGTCCTGTGTCGGGAATGCTAAAAAAACCAACCCATTTTGTGATCTGATGTTTCCCTGGGGAGTTACACCCAAGTATATCTTAGGAATTTGCAGGAAAAACTCAATTCAACCAGAACGTGTTACTTTTGAACCAAAGCTCAGATTCGAAAAACAAACGTATATTAGTAGTGTCCTGAGTCGGGAATGCTAAAAAACCAACCCATTTTGTGATCTGATGTTTCCCTGGGGAGTTACACCCAAGTATATCTTAGAATTTGGAGAAAAACTCAATTCAACCAGAACATGTTACTTTTGAACCAAAGCTCAGATTCGAAAAACAAACGTATATTAGTAGTGTCCTGAGTCGGGGAATGCTAAAAAACCAACCCATTTTGTGATCTGATGTTTCCCTGGGGAGTTACACCCAAGTATATCTTAGAATTTGCAGAAAAACTCAATTCAACCAGAACGTGTTACTTTTGAACCAAAGCTCAGATTCGAAAAACAAACGTATATTAGTAGTGTCCTGAGTCGGGAATGCTAAATACCAACCCATTTTGTGATCTGATGTTTCCCTGGGGAGTTACACTCAAGTATATCTTAGAATTTGGAGAAAAACTCAATTCAACCAGAACGTGTTACTTTTGAACCAAAGCTCAGATTCGAAAAACAAACGTATATTAGTAGTGTCCTGAGTCGGGAATGCTAAAAACCACTCCATTTTGTGATCTGATGTTTCCCTGGGGAGTTACACCCAAGTATATCTTAGAATTTGCAGAAAAACTCAATTCAACCAGAACATGTTACTTTTGAACCAAAGCTCAGATTCGAAAAACAAACGTATATTAGTAGTGTCCTGAGTCGGGAATGCTAAAAAACCAACCCATTTTGTGATCTGATGTTTCCCTGGGGAGTTACACCCAAGTATATCTTAGAATTTGCAGAAAAACTCAATTCAACCAGAACGTGTTACTTTTGAACCAAAGCTCAAATTCGAAAAACAAACGTATATTACTAGTGTCCTGAGTCGGGAATGCTAAAAAACCAACCCATTTTGTGATCTGATGTTTCCCTGGGGAGTTACACCAAAGTATATCTTAGAATTTGCAGAAAAACTCAATTCAACCAGAACGTGTTACTTTTGAACCAAAGCTCAGATTCGAAAAACAAACGTATATTAGTAGTGTCCTGAGTCGGGAATGCTAAAAAACCAACCCATTTTGTGATCTGATGTTTCCCTGGGGAGTTACACCCAAGTATATCTTAGAATTTGCAGAAAAACTCAATTCAACCAGAACGTGTTACTTTTGAACCAAAGCTCAGATTCGAAAAACAAACGTATATTAGTAGTGTCCTGAGTCGGGAATGCTAAAAAACCAACCCATTTTGTGGACGGATGTTTCCCTGGGGAGTTACACCCAAGTATATCTTAGAATTTACAGAAAAACTCAATTCAACGACAACGTGTTACTTTTGAACCAAAGCTCAGATTCGAAAAACAAACGTATATAAGTAGTGTCCTGAGTCGGGAATGCTAAAAAACCAACCCATTTTGTGATCTGATGTTTCCCTGGGGAGTTACACCCAAGTATATCTTAGAATTTGCAGAAAAACTCAATTCAACCAGAACGTGTTACTTTTGAACTAAAGCTCAGATTCGAAAAACAAACGTATATTAGTAGTGTCCTGAGTCGGGAATGCTAAAAAACAACCCATTTTGTGATCTGATGTTTCCCTGGGGAGTTACACCCAAGTATATCTTAGAATTCGCAGAAAAACTCAATCCAACCAGAACGTGTTACTTTTGAACCAAAGCTCAGATTCGAAAAACAAACGTATATTAGTAGTGTCCTGAGTCGGGAATGCTAAAAAACCAACCCATTTTGTGATCTGATGTTTCCCTGGGGAGTTACACCAAAGTATATCTTAGAATTCGCAGAAAAACTCAATTCAACCAGAACGTGTTACTTTTGAACCAAAGCTCAGATTCGAAAAACAAACGTATATTAGAAGTGTCCTGAGTCGGGAATGCTAAAAAACCACTCCATTTTGTGATCTGATGTTTCCCTGGGGAGTTACACCCAAGTATATCTTAGAATTTGCAGAAAAACTCAATTCAACCAGAACGTGTTACTTTTGAACAAAGCTCAGATTCGAAAAACAAACGTATATTAGTAGTGTCCTGTGTCGGGAATGCTAAAAAACCAACCATTTTGTGATCTGATGTTTCCCTGGGGAGTTACACCCAAGTATATCTTAGAATTTGCAGAAAAACTCAATTCAACCAGAACGTGTTACTTTGAACTAAAGCTCAGATTCGAAAAACAAACGTATATTAGAAGTGTCCTGAGTCGGGAATGCTAAAAAACCACTCCATTTTGTGATCTGATGTTTCCCTGGGGAGTTACACCCAAGTATATCTTAGAATTTGCAGAAAAACTCAATTCAACCAGAACGTGTTACTTTTGAACCAAAGCTCAGATTCGAAAAACAAAACGTATATTAGTAGTGTCCTGAGTCGGGAATGCTAAAAAACCAACCCATTTTGTGATCTGATGTTTCCCCTGGGGAGTTACACCCAAGTATATCTTAGAATTTGCAGAAAAACTCATTGAACCAGAACGTGTTACTTTTGAACCAAAGCTCAGATTCAAAAAACAAATGTATATTAGTAGTGTCCTGTGTCGGGAATGCTAAAAAACCAACCCATTTTGTGATCTGATGTTTCCCTGGGGAGTTCCACCCAAGTATATCTTAGAATTTGCAGAAAAACTCAATTCAACCGACGTGTTACTTTTGAACCAAAGCTCAGATTCGAAAAACAAACGTATATAAGTAGTGTACTGAGTCGGGAATGCTAAAAAAACAACCCATTTTGTGATCTGATGTTTCCCTGGGGAGTTATACCCAAGTATATCTTAGAATTCGCAGAAAAACTCAATCCAACCAGAACGTGTTACTTTTGAACCAAAGCTCAGATTCGAAAAACAAACGTATATTAGTAGTGTCCTGAGTCGGGAATGCTAAAAAACCAACCCATTTTGTGATCTGATGTTTCCCTGGGGAGTTACACCCAAAGTATATCTTAGAATTTGCAGAAAAACTCAATTCAACCAGAACGTGTTACTTTTGAACCAAAGCTCAGATTCGAAAAACAAACGTATATTAGTAGTGTCCTGAGTCGGGAATGCTAAAAAACCAACCCATTTTGTGGTCGGATGTTTCCCTGGGGAGTTACACCAAAGTATATCTTAGAATTTGCAGAAAAACTCAATTGAACCAGAACGTGTTACTTTTTGAACCAAAGCTCAGATTCGAAAAACAAACGTATATTAGTAGTGTCCTGAGTCGGGAATGCTAAAAAACCAACCCATTTTGTGGTCGGATGTTTCCCTGGGGAGTTACACCCAAGTATATCTTAGAATTTGCAGAAAAATTCAATTGAACCAGAAGTTGTTACTTTTGAACCAAAGCTCAGATTCAAAAAACAAACTTATATTAGTAGTGTCCTGAGTCGGGAATGCTAAAAAACCAACCCATTTTGTGATCTGATGTTTCCCTGGGGAGTTACACCCAAGTATATCTTAGAATTTACAGAAAAACTCAATTTAACCAGAACGTGTTACTTTTGAACCAAAGCTCAGATTCGAAAAACAAACGTATATTAGTAGTGTCCTGAGTCGGGAATGCTAAAAAACCAACCCATTTTGTGGTCGGATGTTTCCCTGGGGAGTTACACCCAAGTATATCTTAGAATTTGCAGAAAAACTCAATTCAACCAGAACGTGTTACTTTTGAACCAAAGCTCAGATTCGAAAAACAAACGTATATTAGTAGTGTCCTGAGTCGGGAATGCTAAAAAACCAACCCATTTTGTGATCTGATGTTTCCCTGGGGAGTTACACCCAAGTATATCTTAGAATTTGGAGAAAAACTCAATTCAACCAGAACATGTTACTTTTGAACCAAAGCTCAGATTCGAAAAACAAACGTATATTAGTAGTGTCCTGAGTCGGGAATGCTAAAAAACCAACCCCATTTTGTGATCTGATGTTTCCCTGGGGAGTTACACCCAAGTATATCTTAGAATTTGCAGAAAAACTCAATTCAACCAGAACGTGTTACTTTTGAACCAAAGCTCAGATTCGAAAAACAAACGTATATTAGTAGTGTCCTGAGTCGGGAATGCTAAAAAACCACTCCATTTTGTGATCTGATGTTTCCCTGGGGAGTTACACCCAAGTATATCTTAGAATTTGCAGAAAAACTCAATTCAACCAGAACATGTTACTTTTGAACCAAAGCTGAGATTCGAAAAACAAACGTATATTAGTAGTATCCTGAGTCGGAATGCTAAAAAACCAACCCATTTTGTGATCTGATGTTTCCCTGGGGAGTTACACCCAAGTATATCTTAGAATTTGCAGAAAAACTCAATTCAACCAGAACGTGTTACTTTTGAACCAAAGCTCAGATTCGAAAAACAAACATATATTAGTAGTGTCCTGAGTCGGGAATGCTAAAAAACCAACCCATTTTGTGATCTGATGTTTCCCTGGGGAGTTACACCAAAGTATATCTTAGAATTTGGAGAAAAACTCAATTCAACCAGAACGTGTTACTTTTGAACCAAAGCTCAGATTCGAAAAACAAACGTATATTAGTAGTGTCCTGAGTCGGGAATGCTAAAAAACCAACCCATTTTGTGATCTGATGTTTCCCTGGGGAGTTACACCCAAGTATATCTTAGAATTTACAGAAAAACTCAATTCAACCAGAACGTGTTACTTTTGAACCAAAGCTCAGATTCGAAAAACAAACGTATATTAGTAGTGTCCTGAGTCAGGAATGCTAAAAAACCAACCCATTTTGTGGTCGGATGTTTCCCTGGGGAGTTACACCCAAGTATATCTTAGAATTTGCAGAAAAACTCAATTCAACCAGAACGTGTTACTTTTGAACCAAAGCTCAGATTCGAAAAACAAACATATATTAGTAGTGTCCTGAGTCGGGAATGCTAAAAAACCACTCCATTTTGTGATCTGATGTTTCCCTGGGGAGTTACACCCAAGTATATCTTAGAATTTACAGAAAAACTCAATTTAACCAGAACGTGTTACTTTTGAACCAAAGCTCAGATTCGAAAAACAAACGTATATTAGTAGTGTCCTGAGTCGGGAATGCTAAAAAACCAACCCATTTTGTGGTCGGATGTTTCCCTGGGGAGTTACACCCAAGTATATCTTAGAATTTGCAGAAAAACTCAATTCAACCAGAACGTGTTACTTTTGAACCAAAGCTCAGATTCGAAAAACAAACGTATATTAGTAGTGTCCTGAGTCGGGAATGCTAAAAAACCAACCCATTTTGTGATCTGATGTTTCCCTGGGGAGTTACACCCAAGTATATCTTAGAATTTGGAGAAAAACTCAATTCAACCAGAACATGTTACTTTTGAACCAAAGCTCAGATTCGAAAAACAAACGTATATTAGTAGTGTCCTGAGTCGGGAATGCTAAAAAACCAACCCATTTTGTGATCTGATGTTTCCCTGGGGAGTTACACCCAAGTATATCTTAGAATTTGCAGAAAAACTCAATTCAACCAGAACGTGTTACTTTTGAACCAAAGCTCAGATTCGAAAAACAAACGTATATTAGTAGTGTCCTGAGTCGGGAATGCTAAAAAACCAACCCGTTTTGTGATCTGATGTTTCCCTGGGGAGTTACACTCAAGTATATCTTAGAATTTGGAGAAAAACTCAATTCAACCAGAACGTGTTACTTTTGAACCAAAGCTCAGATTCGAAAAACAAACGTATATTAGTAGTGTCCTGAGTTGGGAATGCTAAAAAACCACTCCATTTTGTGATCTGATGTTTCCCTGGGGAGTTACACCCAAGTATATCTTAGAATTTGCAGAAAAACTCAATTCAACCAGAACATGTTACTTTTGAACCAAAGCTGAGATTCGAAAAACAAACGTATATTAGTAGTGTCCTGAGTCGGGAATGCTAAAAAACCAACCCATTTTGTGATCTGATGTTTCCCTGGGGAGTTACACCCAAGTATATCTTAGAATTTGCAGAAAAACTCAATTCAACCAGAACGTGTTACTTTTGAACCAAAGCTCAGATTCGAAAAACAAACATATATTAGTAGTGTCCTGAGTCGGGAATGCTAAAAAACCAACCCATTTTGTGATCTGATGTTTCCCTGGGGAGTTACACCAAAGTATATCTTAGAATTTGCAGAAAAACTCAATTCAACCAGAACGTGTTACTTTTGAACCAAAGCTCAGATTCGAAAAACAAACGTATATTAGTAGTGTCCTGAGTCGGGAATGCTAAAAAACCAACCCATTTTGTGATCTGATATTTCCCTGGGGAGTTACACCCAAGTATATCTTAGAATTTACAGAAAAACTCAATTCAACCAGAACGTGTTACTTTTGAACCAAAGCTCAGATTCGAAAAACAAACGTATATTAGTAGTGTCCTGAGTCAGGAATGCTAAAAAACCAACCCATTTTGTGGTCGGATGTTTCCCTGGGGAGTTACACCCAAGTATATCTTAGAATTTGCAGAAAAACTCAATTCAACCAGAACGTGTTACTTTTGAACCAAAGCTCAGATTCGAAAAACAAACATATATTAGTAGTGTCCTGAGTCGGGAATGCTAAAAAACCACTCCATTTTGTGATCTGATGTTTCCCTGGGGAGTTACACCCAAGTATATCTTAGAATTTGCAGAAAAACTCAATTCAAGCAGAACGTGTTACTTTTGAACCAAAGCTCAGATTCGAAAAACAAACGTGTATTAGTAGTGTCCTGTGTCGGGAATGCTAAAAAACCAACCCATTTTGTGATCTGATGTTTCCCTAGGGAGTTACACCCAAGTATATCTTAGAATTTGCAGAAAAACTCAATTCAACCAGAACGTGTTACTTTTGAACCAAAGCTCAGATTCGAAAAACAAACGTATATAAGTAGTGTCCTGAGTCGGGAATGCTAAAAAACCAACCCATTTTGTGATCTGATGTTTCCCTGGGGAGTTACACCCAAGTATATCTTAGAATTTGCAGAAAAACTCAATTCAACCAGAACGTGTTACTTTTTAACTAAAGCTCAGATTCGAAAAACAAACGTATATTAGTAGTGTCCTGAGTCGGGAATGCTAAAAAACCAACCCATTTTGTGATCTGATGTTTCCCTGGGGAGTTACACCCAAGTATATATTAAAATTTGCAGAAAAACTCAATTCAACCAGAACGTGTTACTTTTGAACCAAAGCTCAGATTCGAAATACAAACGTATATTAGTAGTGTCCTGAGTCGGGAATGCTAAAAAACCAACCCATTTTGTGATCTGATGTTTCCCTGGGGAGTTACACCCAAGTATATCTTAGAATTTGGAGAAAAACTCAATTCAACCAGAACATGTTACTTTTGAACCAAAGCTCAGATTCGAAAAACAAACGTATATTAGTAGTGTCCTGTGTCGGGAATGCTAAAAAACCAACCCATTTTGTGATCTGATGTTTCCCTGGGGAGTTACACCCAAGTATATCTTAGAATTTGCAGAAAAACTCAATTCAACCAGAACGTGTTACTTTTGAACCAAAGCTCAGATTCGAAAAACAAACGTATATTAGTAGTGTCCTGAGTCGGGAATGCTAAAAAACCAACCCATTTTGTGATCTGATGTTTCCCTGGGGAGTTACACTCAAGTATATCTTAGAATTTGCAGAAAAACTCAATTCAACCAGAACGTGTTACTTTTGAACCAAAGCTCAGATTCGAAAAACAAACGTATATTAGTAGTGTCCTGAGTCGGGAATGCTAAAAAACCACTCCATTTTGTGATCTGATGTTTCCCTGGGGAGTTACACCCAAGTATATCTTAGAATTTGCAGAAAAACTCAATTCAACCAGAACATGTTACTTTTGAACCAAAGCTCAGATTCGAAAAACAAACGTATATTAGTAGTGTCCTGAGTCGGGAATGCTAAAAAACCAACCCATTTTGTGATCTGATGTTTCCCTGGGGAGTTACACCCAAGTATATCTTAGAATTTGCAGAAAAACTCAATTCAACCAGAACGTGTTACTTTTGAACCAAAGCTCAGATTCGAAAAACAAACATATATTAGTAGTGTCCTGAGTCGGGAATGCTAAAAAACCAACCCATTTTGTGATCTGATGTTTCCCTGGGGAGTTACACCAAAGTATATCTTAGAATTTGCAGAAAAACTCAATTCAACCAGAACGTGTTACTTTTGAACCAAAGCTCAGATTCGAAAAACAAAGGTATATTAGTAGTGTCCTGAGTCGGGAATGCTAAAAAACCAACCCATTTTGTGATCTGATGTTTCCCTGGGGAGTTACACCCAAGTATATCTTAGAATTTGCAGAAAAACTCAATTCAACCAGAACGTGTTACTTTTGAACCAAAGCTCAGATTCGAAAAACAAACGTATATTAGTAGTGTCCTGAGTCGGGAATGCTAAAAAACCAACCCATTTTGTGGACGGATGTTTCCCTGGGGAGTTACACCAAAGTATATCTTAGAATTTGCAGAAAAACTCAATTGAACCAGAACGTGTTACTTTTGAACCAAAGCTCAGATTCGAAAAAAAAACACATATTAGTAGTGTCCTGAGTCGGGAATGCTAAAAAACCAACCCATTTTGTGATCTGATGTTTCCCTGGGGAGTTACACCCAAGTATATCTTAGAATTTGCAGAAAAACTCAATTCAACCAGAACGTGTTACTTTTGAACTAAAGCTCAAATTCGAAAAACAAACGTATATTAGTAGTGTCCTGAGTCGGGAATGCTAAAAAACCAACCCATTTTGTGATCTGATGTTTCCCTGGGGAGTTACACCCAAGTATATCTTAGAATTTACATAAAACTCAATTCAACCAGAACGTGTTACTTTTGAACCAAAGCTCAGATTCGAAAAACAAACGTATATTAGTAGTGTCCTGAGTCAGGAATGCTAAAAAACCAACCCATTTTGTGGTCGGATGTTTCCCGGGGGAGTTACACCCAAGTATATCTTAGAATTTGCAGAAAAACTCAATTCAACCAGAACGTGTTACTTTTGAACCAAAGCTCAGATTCGAAAAACAAACGTATATTAGTAGTGTCCTGAGTCGGGAATGCTAAAAAACCACTCCATTTTGTGATCTGATGTTTCCCTGGGGAGTTACACCCAAGTATATCTTAGAATTTGCAGAAAAACTCAATTCAAGCAGAACGTGTTACTTTTGAACCAAAGCTCAGATTCGAAAAACAAACGTGTATTAGTAGTGTCCTGTGTCGGGAATGCTAAAAAACCAACCCATTTTGTGATCTGATGTTTCCCTGGGGAGTTACACCCAAGTATATCTTAGAATTTGCAGAAAAACTCAATTCAACCAGAACGTGTTACTTTTGAACCAAAGCTCAGATTCGAAAAACAAACGTATATTAGTAGTGTCCTGAGTCGGGAATGCTAAAAAACCAACCCATTTTGTGATCTGATGTTTCCCTGGGGAGTTACCCTCAAGTATATCTTAGAATTTGGAGAAAAACTCAATTCAACCAGAACGTGTTACTTTTGAACCAAAGCTCAGATTCGAAAAACAAACGTATATTAGTAGTGTCCTGAGTCGGGAATGCTAAAAAACCACTCCATTTTGTGATCTGATGTTTCCCTGGGAGTTACACCCAAGTATATCTTAGAATTTGCAGAAAAACTCAATTCAAGCAGAACATGTTACTTTTGAACCAAAGCTCAGATTCGAAAAACAAACGTATATTAGTAGTGTCCTGAGTCGGGAATGCTAAAAAACCAACCCATTTTGTGATCTGATGTTTCCCTGGGGAGTTACACCCAAGTATATCTTAGAATTTGCAGAAAAACTCAATTCAACCAGAACGTGTTACTTTTGAACCAAATCTCAGATTCGAAAAACAAACGTATATTAGTAGTGTCCTGAGTCGGGAATGCTAAAAAACCAACCCATTTTGTGATCTGATGTTTCCCTGGGGAGTTACACCAAAGTATATCTTAGAATTTGCAGAAAAACTCAATTCAACCAGAACGTGTTACTTTTGAACCAAAGCTCAGATTCGAAAAACAAACGTATATTAGTAGTGTCCTGAGTCGGGAATGCTAAAAAACCAACCCATTTTGTGATCTGATGTTTCCCTGGGGAGTTACACCCAAGTATATCTTAGAATTTGCAGAAAAACTCAATTCAACCAGAACGTGTTACTTTTGAACCAAAGCTCAGATTCGAAAAACAAACGTATATTAGTAGTGTCCTGAGTCGGGAATGCTAAAAAACCAACCCATTTTGTGGACGGATGTTTCCCTGGGGAGTTACACCAAAGTATATCTTAGAATTTGCAGAAAAACTCAATTGAACCAGAACGTGTTACTTTTGAACCAAAGCTCAGATTCGAAAAACAAACACATATTAGTAGTGTCCTGAGTCGGGAATGCTAAAAAACCACTCCATTTTGTGATCTGATGTTTCCCTGGGGAGTTACACCCAAGTATATCTTAGAATTTACAGAAAAACTCAATTCAACGACAACGTGTTACTTTTGAACCAAAGCTCAGATTCGAAAAACAAACGTGTATTAGTAGTGTCCTGTGTCGGGAATGCTAAAAAACCAACCCATTTTGTGATCTGATGTTTCCCTGGGGAGTTACACCCAAGTATATCTTAGAATTTGCAGAAAAACTCAATTCAACCAGAACGTGTTACTTTTGAACCAAAGCTCAGATTCGAAAAACAAACGTATATTAGTAGTGTCCTGAGTCGGGAATGCTAAAAAACCAACCCATTTTGTGATCTGATGTTTCCCTGGGGAGTTACACCCAAGTATATCTTAGAATTTGCAGAAAAACTCAATTCAACCAGAACGTGTTACTTTTGAACCAAAGCTCAGATTCCAAAAACAAACGTATATTAGTAGTGTCCTGTGTCGGGAATGCTAAAAAACCAACCCATTTTGTGATCTGATGTTTCCCTGGGGAGTTACACCCAAGTATATCTTAGAATTTGCAGAAAAACTCAATTCAACCAGAACGTGTTACTTTTGAACCAAAGCTCAGATTCGAAAAACAAACGTATATTAGTAGTGTCCTGAGTCGGGAATGCTAAAAAACCAACCCATTTTGTGATCTGATGTTTCCCTGGGGAGTTACACCCAAGTATATCTTAGAATTTGGAGAAAAACTCAATTCAACCAGAACATGTTACTTTTGAACCAAAGCTCAGATTCGAAAAACAAACGTATATTAGTAGTGTCCTGAGTCGGGAATGCTAAAAAACCACTCCATTTTGTGATCTGATGTTTCCCTGGGGAGTTACACCCAAGTATATCTTAGAATTTGCAGAAAAACTCAATTCAAGCAGAACATGTTACTTTTGAACCAAAGCTCAGATTCGAAAAACAAACGTATATTAGTAGTGTCCTGAGTCGGGAATGCTAAAAAACCAACCCATTTTGTGATCTGATGTTTCCCTGGGGAGTTACACCCAAGTATATCTTAGAATTTGCAGAAAAACTCAATTCAACCAGAACGTGTTACTTTTGAACCAAATCTCAGATTCGAAAAACAAACGTATATTAGTAGTGTCCTGAGTCGGGAATGCTAAAAAACCCACCCATTTTGTGATCTGATGTTTCCCTGGGGAGTTACACCAAAGTATATCTTAGAATTTGCAGAAAAACTCAATTCAACCAGAACGTGTTACTTTTGAACCAAAGCTCAGATTCGAAAAACAAACGTATATTAGTAGTGTCCTGAGTCGGGAATGCTAAAAAACCAACCCATTTTGTGATCTGATGTTTCCCTGGGGAGTTACACCCAAGTATATCTTAGAATTTGCAGAAAAACTCAATTCAACCAGAACGTGTTACTTTTGAACCAAAGCTCAGATTCGAAAAACAAACGTATATTAGTAGTGTCCTGAGTCGGGAATGCTAAAAAACCAACCCATTTTGTGGACGGATGTTTCCCTGGGGAGTTACACCAAAGTATATCTTAGAATTTGCAGAAAAACTCAATTGAACCAGAACGTGTTACTTTTGAACCAAAGCTCAGATTCGGAAAAAAAACACATATTAGTAGTGTCCTGAGTCGGGAATGCTAAAAAACCACTCCATTTTGTGATCTGATGTTTCCCTGGGGAGTTACACCCAAGTATATCTTAGAATTTACAGAAAAACTCAATTCAACGACAACGTGTTACTTTTGAACCAAAGCTCAGATTCGAAAAACAAACGTATATAAGTAGTGTCCTGAGTCGGGAATGCTAAAAAACCAACCCATTTTGTGATCTGATGTTTCCCTGGGGAGTTACACCCAAGTATATCTTAGAATTTGCAGAAAAACTCAATTCAACCAGAACGTGTTACTTTTGAACTAAAGCTCAGATTCGAAAAACAAACGTATATTAGTAGTGTCCTGAGTCGGGAATGCTAAAAAAACAACCCATTTTGTGATCTGATGTTCACCTGGGGAGTTACACCCAAGTATATCTTAGAATTCGCAGAAAAACTCAATCCAACCAGAACGTGTTACTTTTGAACCAAAGCTCAGATTCGAAAAACAAACGTATATTAGTAGTGTCCTGAGTCGGGAATGCTAAAAAACCAACCCATTTTGTGATCTGATGTTTCCCTGGGGAGTTACACCAAAGTATATCTTAGAATTTGCAGAAAAACTCAATTCAACCAGAACGTGTTACTTTTGAACCAAAGCTCAGATTCGAAAAACAAACGTATATTAGTAGTGTCCTGAGTCGGGAATGCTAAAAAACCAACCCATTTTGTGATCTGATGTTTCCCTGGGGAGTTACACCCAAGTATATCTTAGAATTTGCAGAAAAACTCAATTCAACCAGAACGTGTTACTTTTGAACCAAAGCTCAGATTCGAAAAACAAACGTATATTAGTAGTGTCCTGAGTCGGGAATGCAAAAAAACCAACCCATTTTGTGGACGGATGTTTCCCTGGGGAGTTACACCAAAGTATATCTTAGAATTTGCAGAAAAACTCAATTGAACCAGAACGTGTTACTTTTGAACCAAAGCTCAGATTCGAAAAACAAACACATATTAGTAGTGTCCTGAGTCGGGAATGCTAAAAAACCACTCCATTTTGTGATCTGATGTTTCCCTGGGGAGTTACACCCAAGTATATCTTAGAATTTGCAGAAAAACTCAATTCAACCAGAACGTGTTACTTTTGAACCAAAGCTCAGATTCGAAAAACAAACGTATATTAGTAGTGTCCTGTGTCGGGAATGCTAAAAAACCAACCCATTTTGTGATCTGATGTTTCCCTGGGGAGTTACACCCAAGTATATCTTAGAATTTGCAGAAAAACTCAATTCAACCAGAACGTGTTACTTTTGAACTAAAGCTCAGATTCGAAAAACAAACGTATATTAGAAGTGTCCTGAGTCGGGAATGCTAAAAAACCACTCCATTTTGTGATCTGATGTTTCCCTGGGGAGTTACACCCAAGTATATCTTAGAATTTGCAGAAAAACTCAATTCAACCAGAACGTGTTACTTTTGAACCAAAGCTCAGATTCGAAAAACAAACGTATATTAGTAGTGTCCTGAGTCGGGAATGCTAAAAAACCAACCCATTTTGTGATCTGATGTTTCCCTGGGGAGTTACACCCAAGTATATCTTAGAATTTGCAGAAAAACTCAATTGAACCAGAACGTGTTACTTTTGAACCAAAGCTCAGATTCAAAAAACAAATGTATATTAGTAGTGTCCTGTGTCGGGAATGCTAAAAAACCAACCCATTTTGTGATCTGATGTTTCCCTGGGGAGTTCCACCCAAGTATATCTTAGAATTTGCAGAAAAACTCAATTCAACCAGAACGTGTTACTTTTGAACTAAAGCTCAGATTCGAAAAACAAACGTATATTAGTAGTGTCCTGAGTCGGGAATGCTAAAAAACCAACCCATTTTGTGATCTGATGTTTCCCTGGTGAGTTACACTCAAGTATATCTTAGAATTTGGAGAAAAACTCAATTCAACCAGAACGTGTTACTTTTGAACCAAAGCTCAGATTCGAAAAACAAACGTATATTAGTAGTGTCCTGAGTCGGGAATGCTAAAAAACCAACCCATTTTGTGATCTGATGTTTCCCTGGGGAGTTACACCCAAGTATATCTTAGAATTTGCAGAAAAACTCAATTCAACCAGAACGTGTTACTTTTGAACCAAAGCTCAGATTCGAAAAACAAACGTATATTAGTAGTGTCCTGAGTCGGGAATGCTAAAAAACCAACCCATTTTGTGGACGGATGTTTCCCTGGGGAGTTACACCAAAGTATATCTTAGAATTTGCAGAAAAACTCAATTGAACCAGAACGTGTTACTTTTGAACCAAAGCTCAGATTCGAAAAACAAACGTATATAAGTAGTGTCCTGAGTCGGGAATGCTAAAAAACCAACCCATTTTGTGATCTGATGTTTCCCTGGGGAGTTACACCCAAGTATATCTTAGAATTTGCAGAAAAACTCAATTCAACCAGAACGTGTTACTTTTGAACTAAAGCTCAGATTCGAAAAACAAACGTATATTAGTAGTGTCCTGAGTCGGGAATGCTAAAAAACCAACCCATTTTGTGATCTGATGTTTCCCTGGGGAGTTACACCCAAGTATATCTTAGAATTTACAGAAAAACTCAATTCAACCAGAACGTGTTACTTTTGAACCAAAGCTCAGATTCGAAAAACAAACGTATATTAGTAGTGTCCTGAGTCAGGAATGCTAAAAAACCAACCCATTTTGTGGTCGGATGTTTCCCGGGGGAGTTACACCCAAGTATATCTTAGAATTTGCAGAAAAACTCAATTCAACCAGAACGTGTTACTTTTGAACCAAAGCTCAGATTCGAAAAACAAACGTATATTAGTAGTGTCCTGAGTCGGGAATGCTAAAAAACCACTCCATTTTGTGATCTGATGTTTCCCTGGGGAGTTACACCCAAGTATATCTTAGAATTTGCAGAAAAACTCAATTCAAGCAGAACGTGTTACTTTTGAACCAAAGCTCAGATTCGAAAAACAAACGTGTATTAGTAGTGTCCTGTGTCGGGAATGCTAAAAAACCAACCCATTTTGTGATCTGATGTTTCCCTGGGGAGTTACACCCAAGTATATCTTAGAATTTGCAGAAAAACTCAATTCAACCAGAACGTGTTACTTTTGAACCAAAGCTCAGATTCGAAAAACAAACGTATATTAGTAGTGTCCTGAGTCGGGAATGCTAAAAAACCAACCCATTTTGTGATCTGATGTTTCCCTGGGGAGTTACACCCAAGTATATCTTAGAATTTGCAGAAAAACTCAATTCAACCAGAACGTGTTACTTTTGAACCAAAGCTCAGATTCCAAAAACAAACGTATATTAGTAGTGTCCTGAGTCGGGAATGCTAAAAAACCAACCCATTTTGTGATCTGATGTTTCCCTGGGGAGTTACCCTCAAGTATATCTTAGAATTTGGAGAAAAACTCAATTCAACCAGAACGTGTTACTTTTGAACCAAAGCTCAGATTCGAAAAACAAACGTATATTAGTAGTGTCCTGAGTCGGGAATGCTAAAAAACCACTCCATTTTGTGATCTGATGTTTCCCTGGGGAGTTACACCCAAGTATATCTTAGAATTTGCAGAAAAACTCAATTCAAGCAGAACGTGTTACTTTTGAACCAAAGCTCAGATTCGAAAAACAAACGTATATTAGTAGTGTCCTGAGTCGGGAATGCTAAAAAACCAACCCATTTTGTGATCTGATGTTTCCCTGGGGAGTTACACCCAAGTATATCTTAGAATTTGCAGAAAAACTCAATTCAACCAGAACGTGTTACTTTTGAACCAAATCTCAGATTCGAAAAACAAACGTATATTAGTAGTGTCCTGAGTCGGGAATGCTAAAAAACCAACCCATTTTGTGATCTGATGTTTCCCTGGGGAGTTACACCAAAGTATATCTTAGAATTTGCAGAAAAACTCAATTCAACCAGAACGTGTTACTTTTGAACCAAAGCTCAGATTCGAAAAACAAACGTATATTAGTAGTGTCCTGAGTCGGGAATGCTAAAAAACCAACCCATTTTGTGATCTGATGTTTCCCTGGGGAGTTACACCCAAGTATATCTTAGAATTTGCAGAAAAACTCAATTCAACCAGAACGTGTTACTTTTGAACCAAAGCTCAGATTCGAAAAACAAACGTATATTAGTAGTGTCCTGAGTCGGGAATGCTAAAAAACCAACCCATTTTGTGGACGGATGTTTCCCTGGGGAGTTACACCAAAGTATATCTTAGAATTTGCAGAAAAACTCAATTGAACCAGAACGTGTTACTTTTGAACCAAAGCTCAGATTCGAAAAACAAACACATATTAGTAGTGTCCTGAGTCGGGAATGCTAAAAAACCACTCCATTTTGTGATCTGATGTTTCCCTGGGGAGTTACACCCAAGTATATCTTAGAATTTACAGAAAAACTCAATTCAACGACAACGTGTTACTTTTGAACCAAAGCTCAGATTCGAAAAACAAACGTGTATTAGTAGTGTCCTGTGTCGGGAATGCTAAAAAACCAACCCATTTTGTGATCTGATGTTTCCCTGGGGAGTTACACCCAAGTATATCTTAGAATTTGCAGAAAAACTCAATTCAACCAGAACGTGTTACTTTTGAACCAAAGCTCAGATTCGAAAAACAAACGTATATTAGTAGTGTCCTGAGTCGGGAATGCTAAAAAACCAACCCATTTTGTGATCTGATGTTTCCCTGGGGAGTTACACCCAAGTATATCTTAGAATTTGCAGAAAAACTCAATTCAACCAGAACGTGTTACTTTTGAACCAAAGCTCAGATTCCAAAAACAAACGTATATTAGTAGTGTCCTGTGTCGGGAATGCTAAAAAACCAACCCATTTTGTGATCTGATGTTTCCCTGGGGAGTTACACCCAAGTATATCTTAGAATTTGCAGAAAAACTCAATTCAACCAGAACGTGTTACTTTTGAACCAAAGCTCAGATTCGAAAAACAAACGTATATTAGTAGTGTCCTGAGTCGGGAATGCTAAAAAACCAACCCATTTTGTGATCTGATGTTTCCCTGGGGAGTTACACCCAAGTATATCTTAGAATTTGGAGAAAAACTCAATTCAACCAGAACATGTTACTTTTGAACCAAAGCTCAGATTCGAAAAACAAACGTATATTAGTAGTGTCCTGAGTCGGGAATGCTAAAAAACCACTCCATTTTGTGATCTGATGTTTCCCTGGGGAGTTACACCCAAGTATATCTTAGAATTTGCAGAAAAACTCAATTCAAGCAGAACATGTTACTTTTGAACCAAAGCTCAGATTCGAAAAACAAACGTATATTAGTAGTGTCCTGAGTCGGGAATGCTAAAAAACCAACCCATTTTGTGATCTGATGTTTCCCTGGGGAGTTACACCCAAGTATATCTTAGAATTTGCAGAAAAACTCAATTCAACCAGAACGTGTTACTTTTGAACCAAATCTCAGATTCGAAAAACAAACGTATATTAGTAGTGTCCTGAGTCGGGAATGCTAAAAAACCCACCCATTTTGTGATCTGATGTTTCCCTGGGGAGTTACACCAAAGTATATCTTAGAATTTGCAGAAAAACTCAATTCAACCAGAACGTGTTACTTTTGAACCAAAGCTCAGATTCGAAAAACAAACGTATATTAGTAGTGTCCTGAGTCGGGAATGCTAAAAAACCAACCCATTTTGTGATCTGATGTTTCCCTGGGGAGTTACACCCAAGTATATCTTAGAATTTGCAGAAAAACTCAATTCAACCAGAACGTGTTACTTTTGAACCAAAGCTCAGATTCGAAAAACAAACGTATATTAGTAGTGTCCTGAGTCGGGAATGCTAAAAAACCAACCCATTTTGTGGACGGATGTTTCCCTGGGGAGTTACACCAAAGTATATCTTAGAATTTGCAGAAAAACTCAATTGAACCAGAACGTGTTACTTTTGAACCAAAGCTCAGATTCGGAAAAAAAACACATATTAGTAGTGTCCTGAGTCGGGAATGCTAAAAAACCACTCCATTTTGTGATCTGATGTTTCCCTGGGGAGTTACACCCAAGTATATCTTAGAATTTACAGAAAAACTCAATTCAACGACAACGTGTTACTTTTGAACCAAAGCTCAGATTCGAAAAACAAACGTATATAAGTAGTGTCCTGAGTCGGGAATGCTAAAAAACCAACCCATTTTGTGATCTGATGTTTCCCTGGGGAGTTACACCCAAGTATATCTTAGAATTTGCAGAAAAACTCAATTCAACCAGAACGTGTTACTTTTGAACTAAAGCTCAGATTCGAAAAACAAACGTATATTAGTAGTGTCCTGAGTCGGGAATGCTAAAAAAACAACCCATTTTGTGATCTGATGTTCACCTGGGGAGTTACACCCAAGTATATCTTAGAATTCGCAGAAAAACTCAATCCAACCAGAACGTGTTACTTTTGAACCAAAGCTCAGATTCGAAAAACAAACGTATATTAGTAGTGTCCTGAGTCGGGAATGCTAAAAAACCAACCCATTTTGTGATCTGATGTTTCCCTGGGGAGTTACACCAAAGTATATCTTAGAATTTGCAGAAAAACTCAATTCAACCAGAACGTGTTACTTTTGAACCAAAGCTCAGATTCGAAAAACAAACGTATATTAGTAGTGTCCTGAGTCGGGAATGCTAAAAAACCAACCCATTTTGTGATCTGATGTTTCCCTGGGGAGTTACACCCAAGTATATCTTAGAATTTGCAGAAAAACTCAATTCAACCAGAACGTGTTACTTTTGAACCAAAGCTCAGATTCGAAAAACAAACGTATATTAGTAGTGTCCTGAGTCGGGAATGCAAAAAAACCAACCCATTTTGTGGACGGATGTTTCCCTGGGGAGTTACACCAAAGTATATCTTAGAATTTGCAGAAAAACTCAATTGAACCAGAACGTGTTACTTTTGAACCAAAGCTCAGATTCGAAAAACAAACACATATTAGTAGTGTCCTGAGTCGGGAATGCTAAAAAACCACTCCATTTTGTGATCTGATGTTTCCCTGGGGAGTTACACCCAAGTATATCTTAGAATTTGCAGAAAAACTCAATTCAACCAGAACGTGTTACTTTTGAACCAAAGCTCAGATTCGAAAAACAAACGTATATTAGTAGTGTCCTGTGTCGGGAATGCTAAAAAACCAACCCATTTTGTGATCTGATGTTTCCCTGGGGAGTTACACCCAAGTATATCTTAGAATTTGCAGAAAAACTCAATTCAACCAGAACGTGTTACTTTTGAACTAAAGCTCAGATTCGAAAAACAAACGTATATTAGAAGTGTCCTGAGTCGGGAATGCTAAAAAACCACTCCATTTTGTGATCTGATGTTTCCCTGGGGAGTTACACCCAAGTATATCTTAGAATTTGCAGAAAAACTCAATTCAAGCAGAACGTGTTACTTTTGAACCAAAGCTCAGATTCGAAAAACAAACGTATATTAGTAGTGTCCTGAGTCGGGAATGCTAAAAAACCAACCCATTTTGTGATCTGATGTTTCCCTGGGGAGTTACACCCAAGTATATCTTAGAATTTGCAGAAAAACTCAATTCAACCAGAACGTGTTACTTTTGAACCAAATCTCAGATTCGAAAAACAAACGTATATTAGTAGTGTCCTGAGTCGGGAATGCTAAAAAACCAACCCATTTTGTGATCTGATGTTTCCCTGGGGAGTTACACCAAAGTATATCTTAGAATTTGCAGAAAAACTCAATTCAACCAGAACGTGTTACTTTTGAACCAAAGCTCAGATTCGAAAAACAAACGTATATTAGTAGTGTCCTGAGTCGGGAATGCTAAAAAACCAACCCATTTTGTGATCTGATGTTTCCCTGGGGAGTTACACCCAAGTATATCTTAGAATTTGCAGAAAAACTCAATTCAACCAGAACGTGTTACTTTTGAACCAAAGCTCAGATTCGAAAAACAAACGTATATTAGTAGTGTCCTGAGTCGGGAATGCTAAAAAACCAACCCATTTTGTGGACGGATGTTTCCCTGGGGAGTTACACCAAAGTATATCTTAGAATTTGCAGAAAAACTCAATTGAACCAGAACGTGTTACTTTTGAACCAAAGCTCAGATTCGAAAAACAAACACATATTAGTAGTGTCCTGAGTCGGGAATGCTAAAAAACCACTCCATTTTGTGATCTGATGTTTCCCTGGGGAGTTACACCCAAGTATATCTTAGAATTTACAGAAAAACTCAATTCAACGACAACGTGTTACTTTTGAACCAAAGCTCAGATTCGAAAAACAAACGTGTATTAGTAGTGTCCTGTGTCGGGAATGCTAAAAAACCAACCCATTTTGTGATCTGATGTTTCCCTGGGGAGTTACACCCAAGTATATCTTAGAATTTGCAGAAAAACTCAATTCAACCAGAACGTGTTACTTTTGAACCAAAGCTCAGATTCGAAAAACAAACGTATATTAGTAGTGTCCTGAGTCGGGAATGCTAAAAAACCAACCCATTTTGTGATCTGATGTTTCCCTGGGGAGTTACACCCAAGTATATCTTAGAATTTGCAGAAAAACTCAATTCAACCAGAACGTGTTACTTTTGAACCAAAGCTCAGATTCCAAAAACAAACGTATATTAGTAGTGTCCTGTGTCGGGAATGCTAAAAAACCAACCCATTTTGTGATCTGATGTTTCCCTGGGGAGTTACACCCAAGTATATCTTAGAATTTGCAGAAAAACTCAATTCAACCAGAACGTGTTACTTTTGAACCAAAGCTCAGATTCGAAAAACAAACGTATATTAGTAGTGTCCTGAGTCGGGAATGCTAAAAAACCAACCCATTTTGTGATCTGATGTTTCCCTGGGGAGTTACACCCAAGTATATCTTAGAATTTGGAGAAAAACTCAATTCAACCAGAACATGTTACTTTTGAACCAAAGCTCAGATTCGAAAAACAAACGTATATTAGTAGTGTCCTGAGTCGGGAATGCTAAAAAACCACTCCATTTTGTGATCTGATGTTTCCCTGGGGAGTTACACCCAAGTATATCTTAGAATTTGCAGAAAAACTCAATTCAAGCAGAACATGTTACTTTTGAACCAAAGCTCAGATTCGAAAAACAAACGTATATTAGTAGTGTCCTGAGTCGGGAATGCTAAAAAACCAACCCATTTTGTGATCTGATGTTTCCCTGGGGAGTTACACCCAAGTATATCTTAGAATTTGCAGAAAAACTCAATTCAACCAGAACGTGTTACTTTTGAACCAAATCTCAGATTCGAAAAACAAACGTATATTAGTAGTGTCCTGAGTCGGGAATGCTAAAAAACCCACCCATTTTGTGATCTGATGTTTCCCTGGGGAGTTACACCAAAGTATATCTTAGAATTTGCAGAAAAACTCAATTCAACCAGAACGTGTTACTTTTGAACCAAAGCTCAGATTCGAAAAACAAACGTATATTAGTAGTGTCCTGAGTCGGGAATGCTAAAAAACCAACCCATTTTGTGATCTGATGTTTCCCTGGGGAGTTACACCCAAGTATATCTTAGAATTTGCAGAAAAACTCAATTCAACCAGAACGTGTTACTTTTGAACCAAAGCTCAGATTCGAAAAACAAACGTATATTAGTAGTGTCCTGAGTCGGGAATGCTAAAAAACCAACCCATTTTGTGGACGGATGTTTCCCTGGGGAGTTACACCAAAGTATATCTTAGAATTTGCAGAAAAACTCAATTGAACCAGAACGTGTTACTTTTGAACCAAAGCTCAGATTCGGAAAAAAAACACATATTAGTAGTGTCCTGAGTCGGGAATGCTAAAAAACCACTCCATTTTGTGATCTGATGTTTCCCTGGGGAGTTACACCCAAGTATATCTTAGAATTTACAGAAAAACTCAATTCAACGACAACGTGTTACTTTTGAACCAAAGCTCAGATTCGAAAAACAAACGTATATAAGTAGTGTCCTGAGTCGGGAATGCTAAAAAACCAACCCATTTTGTGATCTGATGTTTCCCTGGGGAGTTACACCCAAGTATATCTTAGAATTTGCAGAAAAACTCAATTCAACCAGAACGTGTTACTTTTGAACTAAAGCTCAGATTCGAAAAACAAACGTATATTAGTAGTGTCCTGAGTCGGGAATGCTAAAAAAACAACCCATTTTGTGATCTGATGTTCACCTGGGGAGTTACACCCAAGTATATCTTAGAATTCGCAGAAAAACTCAATCCAACCAGAACGTGTTACTTTTGAACCAAAGCTCAGATTCGAAAAACAAACGTATATTAGTAGTGTCCTGAGTCGGGAATGCTAAAAAACCAACCCATTTTGTGATCTGATGTTTCCCTGGGGAGTTACACCAAAGTATATCTTAGAATTTGCAGAAAAACTCAATTCAACCAGAACGTGTTACTTTTGAACCAAAGCTCAGATTCGAAAAACAAACGTATATTAGTAGTGTCCTGAGTCGGGAATGCTAAAAAACCAACCCATTTTGTGATCTGATGTTTCCCTGGGGAGTTACACCCAAGTATATCTTAGAATTTGCAGAAAAACTCAATTCAACCAGAACGTGTTACTTTTGAACCAAAGCTCAGATTCGAAAAACAAACGTATATTAGTAGTGTCCTGAGTCGGGAATGCAAAAAAACCAACCCATTTTGTGGACGGATGTTTCCCTGGGGAGTTACACCAAAGTATATCTTAGAATTTGCAGAAAAACTCAATTGAACCAGAACGTGTTACTTTTGAACCAAAGCTCAGATTCGAAAAACAAACACATATTAGTAGTGTCCTGAGTCGGGAATGCTAAAAAACCACTCCATTTTGTGATCTGATGTTTCCCTGGGGAGTTACACCCAAGTATATCTTAGAATTTGCAGAAAAACTCAATTCAACCAGAACGTGTTACTTTTGAACCAAAGCTCAGATTCGAAAAACAAACGTATATTAGTAGTGTCCTGTGTCGGGAATGCTAAAAAACCAACCCATTTTGTGATCTGATGTTTCCCTGGGGAGTTACACCCAAGTATATCTTAGAATTTGCAGAAAAACTCAATTCAACCAGAACGTGTTACTTTTGAACTAAAGCTCAGATTCGAAAAACAAACGTATATTAGAAGTGTCCTGAGTCGGGAATGCTAAAAAACCACTCCATTTTGTGATCTGATGTTTCCCTGGGGAGTTACACCCAAGTATATCTTAGAATTTGCAGAAAAACTCAATTCAACCAGAACGTGTTACTTTTGAACCAAAGCTCAGATTCGAAAAACAAACGTATATTAGTAGTGTCCTGAGTCGGGAATGCTAAAAAACCAACCCATTTTGTGATCTGATGTTTCCCTGGGGAGTTACACCCAAGTATATCTTAGAATTTGCAGAAAAACTCAATTGAACCAGAACGTGTTACTTTTGAACCAAAGCTCAGATTCAAAAAACAAATGTATATTAGTAGTGTCCTGTGTCGGGAATGCTAAAAAACCAACCCATTTTGTGATCTGATGTTTCCCTGGGGAGTTCCACCCAAGTATATCTTAGAATTTGCAGAAAAACTCAATTCAACCAGAACGTGTTACTTTTGAACTAAAGCTCAGATTCGAAAAACAAACGTATATTAGTAGTGTCCTGAGTCGGGAATGCTAAAAAACCAACCCATTTTGTGATCTGATGTTTCCCTGGTGAGTTACACTCAAGTATATCTTAGAATTTGGAGAAAAACTCAATTCAACCAGAACGTGTTACTTTTGAACCAAAGCTCAGATTCGAAAAACAAACGTATATTAGTAGTGTCCTGAGTCGGGAATGCTAAAAAACCAACCCATTTTGTGATCTGATGTTTCCCTGGGGAGTTACACCCAAGTATATCTTAGAATTTGCAGAAAAACTCAATTCAACCAGAACGTGTTACTTTTGAACCAAAGCTCAGATTCGAAAAACAAACGTATATTAGTAGTGTCCTGAGTCGGGAATGCTAAAAAACCAACCCATTTTGTGGACGGATGTTTCCCTGGGGAGTTACACCAAAGTATATCTTAGAATTTGCAGAAAAACTCAATTGAACCAGAACGTGTTACTTTTGAACCAAAGCTCAGATTCGAAAAACAAACGTATATAAGTAGTGTCCTGAGTCGGGAATGCTAAAAAACCAACCCATTTTGTGATCTGATGTTTCCCTGGGGAGTTACACCCAAGTATATCTTAGAATTTGCAGAAAAACTCAATTCAACCAGAACGTGTTACTTTTGAACTAAAGCTCAGATTCGAAAAACAAACGTATATTAGTAGTGTCCTGAGTCGGGAATGCTAAAAAACCAACCCATTTTGTGATCTGATGTTTCCCTGGGGAGTTACACCCAAGTATATCTTAGAATTTACAGAAAAACTCAATTCAACCAGAACGTGTTACTTTTGAACCAAAGCTCAGATTCGAAAAACAAACGTATATTAGTAGTGTCCTGAGTCAGGAATGCTAAAAAACCAACCCATTTTGTGGTCGGATGTTTCCCGGGGGAGTTACACCCAAGTATATCTTAGAATTTGCAGAAAAACTCAATTCAACCAGAACGTGTTACTTTTGAACCAAAGCTCAGATTCGAAAAACAAACGTATATTAGTAGTGTCCTGAGTCGGGAATGCTAAAAAACCACTCCATTTTGTGATCTGATGTTTCCCTGGGGAGTTACACCCAAGTATATCTTAGAATTTGCAGAAAAACTCAATTCAAGCAGAACGTGTTACTTTTGAACCAAAGCTCAGATTCGAAAAACAAACGTGTATTAGTAGTGTCCTGTGTCGGGAATGCTAAAAAACCAACCCATTTTGTGATCTGATGTTTCCCTGGGGAGTTACACCCAAGTATATCTTAGAATTTGCAGAAAAACTCAATTCAACCAGAACGTGTTACTTTTGAACCAAAGCTCAGATTCGAAAAACAAACGTATATTAGTAGTGTCCTGAGTCGGGAATGCTAAAAAACCAACCCATTTTGTGATCTGATGTTTCCCTGGGGAGTTACACCCAAGTATATCTTAGAATTTGCAGAAAAACTCAATTCAACCAGAACGTGTTACTTTTGAACCAAAGCTCAGATTCCAAAAACAAACGTATATTAGTAGTGTCCTGTGTCGGGAATGCTAAAAAACCAACCCATTTTGTGATCTGATGTTTCCCTGGGGAGTTACACCCAAGTATATCTTAGAATTTGCAGAAAAACTCAATTCAACCAGAACGTGTTACTTTTGAACCAAAGCTCAGATTCGAAAAACAAACGTATATTAGTAGTGTCCTGAGTCGGGAATGCTAAAAAACCAACCCATTTTGTGATCTGATGTTTCCCTGGGGAGTTACACCCAAGTATATCTTAGAATTTGGAGAAAAACTCAATTCAACCAGAACATGTTACTTTTGAACCAAAGCTCAGATTCGAAAAACAAACGTATATTAGTAGTGTCCTGAGTCGGGAATGCTAAAAAACCAACCCATTTTGTGATCTGATGTTTCCCTGGGGAGTTACACCCAAGTATATCTTAGAATTTGCAGAAAAACTCAATTCAACGACAACGTGTTACTTTTGAACCAAAGCTCAGATTCGAAAAACAAACGTATATTAGTAGTGTCCTGAGTCGGGAATGCTAAAAAACCAACCCATTTTGTGATCTGATGTTTCCCTGGGGAGTTACACCCAAGTATATCTTAGAATTTGCAGAAAAACTCAATTCAAGCAGAACATGTTACTTTTGAACCAAAGCTCAGATTCGAAAAACAAACGTATATTAGTAGTGTCCTGAGTCGGGAATGCTAAAAAACCAACCCATTTTGTGATCTGATGTTTCCCTGGGGAGTTACACCCAAGTATATCTTAGAATTTGCAGAAAAACTCAATTCAACCAGAACGTGTTACTTTTGAACCAAAGCTCAGATTCGAAAAACAAACGTATATTAGTAGTGTCCTGAGTCGGGAATGCTAAAAAACCAACCCATTTTGTGATCTGATGTTTCCCTGGGGAGTTACACCAAAGTATATCTTAGAATTTGCAGAAAAACTCAATTCAACCAGAACGTGTTACTTTTGAACCAAAGCTCAGATTCGAAAAACAAACGTATATTAGTAGTGTCCTGAGTCGGGAATGCTAAAAAACCAACCCATTTTGTGATCTGATGTTTCCCTGGGGAGTTACACCCAAGTATATCTTAGAATTTGCAGAAAAACTCAATTCAACCAGAACGTGTTACTTTTGAACCAAAGCTCAGATTCGAAAAACAAACGTATATTAGTAGTGTCCTGAGTCGGGAATGCTAAAAAACCAACCCATTTTGTGGACGGATGTTTCCCTGGGGAGTTACACCAAAGTATATCTTAGAATTTGCAGAAAAACTCAATTGAACCAGAACGTGTTACTTTTGAACCAAAGCTCAGATTCGAAAAACAAACACATATTAGTAGTGTCCTGAGTCGGGAATGCTAAAAAACCACTCCATTTTGTGATCTGATGTTTCCCTGGGGAGTTACACCCAAGTATATCTTAGAATTTACAAAAAAACTCAATTCAACGACAACGTGTTACTTTTGAACCAAAGCTCAGATTCGAAAAACAAACGTATATAAGTAGTGTCCTGAGTCGGGAATGCTAAAAAACCAACCCATTTTGTGATCTGATGTTTCCCTGGGGAGTTACACCCAAGTATATCTTAGAATTTGCAGAAAAACTCAATTCAACCAGAACGTGTTACTTTTGAACTAAAGCTCAGATTCGAAAAACAAACGTATATTAGTAGTGTCCTGAGTCGGGAATGCTAAAAAAACAACCCATTTTGTGATCTGATGTTTCCCTGGGGAGTTACACCCAAGTATATCTTAGAATTCGCAGAAAAACTCAATCCAACCAGAACGTGTTACTTTTGAACCAAAGCTCAGATTCGAAAAACAAACGTATATTAGTAGTGTCCTGAGTCGGGAATACTAAAAAACCAACCCATTTTGTGATCTGATGTTTCCCTGGGGAGTTACACCAAAGTATATCTTAGAATTCGCAGAAAAACTCAATTCAACCAGAACGTGTTACTTTTGAACCAAAGCTCAGATTCAAAAAACAAACGTATATTAGTAGTGTCCTGAGTCGGGAATGCTAAAAAACCAACCCATTTTGTGATCTGATGTTTCCCTGGGGAGTTACACCCAAGTATATCTTAGAATTTGCAGAAAAACTCAATTCAACCAGAACGTGTTACTTTTGAACCAAAGCTCAGATTCGAAAAACAAACGTATATTAGTAGTGTCCTGTGTCGGGAATGCTAAAAAACCAACCCATTTTGTGATCTGATGTTTCCCTGGGGAGTTACACCCAAGTATATCTTAGAATTTGCAGAAAAACTCAATTCAACCAGAACGTGTTACTTTTGAACTAAAGCTCAGATTCGAAAAACAAACGTATATTAGAAGTGTCCTGAGTCGGGAATGCTAAAAAACCACTCCATTTTGTGATCTGATGTTTCCCTGGGGAGTTACACCCAAGTATATCTTAGAATTTGGAGAAAAACTCAATTCAAGCAGAACGTGTTACTTTTGAACCAAAGCTCAGATTCGAAAAACAAACGTATATTAGTAGTGTCCTGAGTCGGGAATGCTAAAAAACCAACCCATTTTGTGATCTGATGTTTCCCTGGGGAGTTACACCCAAGTATATCTTAGAATTTGCAGAAAAACTCAATTGAACCAGAACGTGTTACTTTTGAACCAAAGCTCAGATTCAAAAAACAAATGTATATTAGTAGTGTCCTGTGTCGGGAATGCTAAAAAACCAACCCATTTTGTGATCTGATGTTTCCCTGGGGAGTTCCACCCAAGTATATCTTAGAATTTGCAGAAAAACTCAATTCAACGACAACGTGTTACTTTTGAACCAAAGCTCAGATTCGAAAAACAAACGTATATAAGTAGTGTACTGAGTCGGGAATGCTAAAAAACCAACCCATTTTGTGATCTGATGTTTCCCTGGGGAGTTACACCCAAGTATATCTTAGAATTTGCAGAAAAACTCAATTCAACCAGAACGTGTTACTTTTGAACTAAAGCTCAGATTCGAAAAACAAACGTATATTAGTAGTGTCCTGAGTCGGGAATGCTAAAAAAACAACCCATTTTGTGATCTGATGTTTCCCCGGGGAGTTATACCCAAGTATATCTTAGAATTCGCAGAAAAACTCAATCCAACCAGAACGTGTTACTTTTGAACCAAAGCTCAGATTCGAAAAACAAACGTATATTAGTAGTGTCCTGAGTCGGGAATGCTAAAAAACCAACCCATTTTGTGATCTGATGTTTCCCTGGGGAGTTACACCAAAGTATATCTTAGAATTTGCAGAAAAACTCAATTCAACCAGAACGTGTTACTTTTGAACCAAAGCTCAGATTCGAAAAACAAACGTATATTAGTAGTGTCCTGAGTCGGGAATGCTAAAAAACCAACCCATTTTGTGATCTGATGTTTCCCTGGGGAGTTACACCCAAGTATATCTTAGAATTTGCAGAAAAACTCAATTCAACCAGAACGTGTTACTTTTGAACCAAAGCTCAGATTCGAAAAACAAACGTATATTAGTAGTGTCCTATGTCGGGAATGCTAAAAAACCAACCCATTTTGTGATCTGATGTTTCCCTGGGGAGTTACACCCAAGTATATCTTAGAATTTGCAGAAAAACTCAATTCAACCAGAACGTGTTACTTTTGAACTAAAGCTCAGATTCGAAAAACAAACGTATATTAGAAGTGTCCTGAGTCTGGAATGCTAAAAAACCAACCCATTTTGTGATCTGATGTTTCCCTGGGGAGTTACACCCAAGTATATCTTAGAATTTGCAGAAAAACTCAATTCAACCAGAACGTGTTACTTTTGAACCAAAGCTCAGATTCGAAAAACAAACGTATATTAGAAGTGTCCTGAGTCGGGAATGATAAAAAACCAACCCATTTTGTGATCTGTTGTTTCCCTGGGGAGTTACACAAAAGTATATCTTAGAATTTGCAGAAAAACTCAATTGAACCAGAATGTGTTACTTTTGAACCAAAGCTCAGATTCGAAAAACAAACACATATTAGTAGTGTCCTGAGTCGGGAATGCTAAAAAACCACGCCATTTTGTGATCTGATGTTTCCCTGGCGAGTTACACCCAAGTATATCTTAGAATTTGCAGAAAAACTCAATTCAACCAGAACGTGTTACTTTTGAACCAAAGCTCAGATTCGAAAAACAAACGTATATTAGTAGTGTCCTATGTCGGGAATGCTAAAAAACCAACCCATTTTGTGATCTGATGTTTCCCTGGGGAGTTACACCCAAGTATATCTTAGAATTTGCAGAAAAACTCAATTCAACCAGAACGTGTTACTTTTGAACTAAAGCTCAGATTCGAAAAACAAACGTATATTAGAAGTGTCCTGAGTCTGGAATGCTAAAAAACCAACCCATTTTGTGATCTGATGTTTCCCTGGGGAGTTACACCCAAGTATATCTTAGAATTTGCAGAAAAACTCAATTCAACCAGAACGTGTTACTTTTGAACCAAAGCTCAGATTCGAAAAACAAACGTATATTAGAAGTGTCCTGAGTCGGGAATGATAAAAAACCAACCCATTTTGTGATCTGTTGTTTCCCTGGGGAGTTACACCCAAGTATATCTTAGAATTTGCAGAAAAACTCAATTGAACCAGAACGTGTTACTTTTGAACCAAAGCTCAGATTCAAAAAACAAATGTATATTAGTAGTGTCCTGTGTCGGGAATGCTAAAAAACCAACCCATTTTGTGATCTGATGTTTCCCTGGGGAGTTACACCCAAGTATATCTTAGAATTCGCAGAAAAACTCAATTCAACCAGAACGTGTTACTTTTGAACTAAAGCTCAGATTCGAAAAACAAACGTATATTAGTAGTGTCCTGAGTCGGGAATGCTAAAAAACCAACCCATTTTGTGATCTGATGTTTCCCTGGGGAGTTACACCCAAGTATATCTTAGAATTTGCAGAAAAACTCAATTCAACCAGAACGTGTTACTTTTGAACTAAAGCTCAGATTCGAAAAACAAACGTATATTAGTAGTGTCCTGAGTCGGGAATGCTAAAAAAACAACCCATTTTGTGATCTGATGTTTCCCTGGGGAGTTATACCCAAGTATATCTTAGAATTCGCAGAAAAACTCAATCCAACCAGAACGTGTTACTTTTGAACCAAAGCTCAGATTCGAAAAACAAACGTATATTAGTAGTGTCCTGAGTCGGGAATGCTAAAAAACCAACCCATTTTGTGATCTGATGTTTCCCTGGGGAGTTACACCAAAGTATATCTTAGAATTTGCAGAAAAACTCAATTCAACCAGAACGTGTTACTTTTGAACCAAAGCTCAGATTCGAAAAACAAACGTATATTAGTAGTGTCCTGAGTCAGGAATGCTAAAAAACCAACCCATTTTGTGATCTGATGTTTCCCTGGGGAGTTACACCCAAGTATATCTTAGAATTTGCAGAAAAACTCAATTCAACCAGAACGTGTTACTTTTGAACCAAAGCTCAGATTCGAAAAACAAACGTATATTAGTAGTGTCCTGAGTCGGGAATGCAAAAAAACCAACCCATTTTGTGGACGGATGTTTCCCTGGGGAGTTACACCAAAGTATATCTTAGAATTCGCAGAAAAACTCAATTGAACCAGAATGTGTTACTTTTGAACCAAAGCTCAGATTCGAAAAACAAACACATATTAGTAGTGTCCTGAGTCGGGAATGCTAAAAAACCACGCCATTTTGTGATCTGATGTTTCCCTGGGGAGTTACACCCAAGTATATCTTAGAATTTGCAGAAAAACTCAATTCAACCAGAACGTGTTACTTTTGAACCAAAGCTCAGATTCGAAAAACAAACGTATATTAGTAGTGTCCTGAGTCGGGAATGCAAAAAAACCAACCCATTTTGTGGACGGATGTTTCCCTGGGGAGTTACACCAAAGTATATCTTAGAATTCGCAGAAAAACTCAATTGAACCAGAATGTGTTACTTTTGAACCAAAGCTCAGATTCGAAAAACAAACACATATTAGTAGTGTCCTGAGTCGGGAATGCTAAAAAACCAACCCATTTTGTGATCTGATGTTTCCCTGGGGAGTTACACCCAAGTATATCTTAGAATTTACAGAAAAACTCAATTCAACGACAACGTGTTACTTTTGAACCAAAGCTCAGATTCGAAAAACAAACGTATATAAGTAGTGTCCTGAGTCGGGAATGCTAAAAAACCAACCCATTTTGTGATCTGATGTTTCCCTGGGGAGTTACACCCAAGTATATCTTAGAATTTGCAGAAAAACTCAATTCAACCAGAACGTGTTACTTTTGAACCAAAGCTCAGATTCGAAAAACAAACGTATATTAGTAGTGTCCTGAGTCGGGAATGCTAAAAAACCAACCCATTTTGTGGACGGATGTTTCCCTGGGGAGTTACACCAAAGTATATCTTAGAATTTGCAGAAAAACTCAATTGAACCAGAACGTGTTACTTTTGAACCAAAGCTCAGATTCGAAAAACAAACACATATTAGTAGTGTCCTGAGTCGGGAATGCTAAAAAACCACTCCATTTTGTGATCTGATGTTTCCCTGGGGAGTTACACCCAAGTATATCTTAGAATTTACAGAAAAACTCAATTCAACGACAACGTGTTACTTTTGAACCAAAGCTCAGATTCGAAAAACAAACGTATATAAGTAGTGTCCTGAGTCGGGAATGCTAAAAAACCAACCCATTTTGTGATCTGATGTTTCCCTGGGGAGTTACACCCAAGTATATCTTAGAATTTGCAGAAAAACTCAATTCAACCAGAACGTGTTACTTTTGAACTAAAGCTCAGATTCGAAAAACAAACGTATATTAGTAGTGTCCTGAGTCGGGAATGCTAAAAAAACAACCCATTTTGTGATCTGATGTTTCCCTGGGGAGTTACACCCAAGTATATCTTAGAATTCGCAGAAAAACTCAATCCAACCAGAACGTGTTACTTTTGAACCAAAGCTCAGATTCGAAAAACAAACGTATATTAGTAGTGTCCTGAGTCGGGAATACTAAAAAACCAACCCATTTTGTGATCTGATGTTTCCCTGGGGAGTTACACCAAAGTATATCTTAGAATTCGCAGAAAAACTCAATTCAACCAGAACGTGTTACTTTTGAACCAAAGCTCAGATTCAAAAAACAAACGTATATTAGTAGTGTCCTGAGTCGGGAATGCTAAAAAACCAACCCATTTTGTGATCTGATGTTTCCCTGGGGAGTTACACCCAAGTATATCTTAGAATTTGCAGAAAAACTCAATTCAACCAGAACGTGTTACTTTTGAACCAAAGCTCAGATTCGAAAAACAAACGTATATTAGTAGTGTCCTGTGTCGGGAATGCTAAAAAACCAACCCATTTTGTGATCTGATGTTTCCCTGGGGAGTTACACCCAAGTATATCTTAGAATTTGCAGAAAAACTCAATTCAACCAGAACGTGTTACTTTTGAACTAAAGCTCAGATTCGAAAAACAAACGTATATTAGAAGTGTCCTGAGTCGGGAATGCTAAAAAACCACTCCATTTTGTGATCTGATGTTTCCCTGGGGAGTTACACCCAAGTATATCTTAGAATTTGGAGAAAAACTCAATTCAAGCAGAACGTGTTACTTTTGAACCAAAGCTCAGATTCGAAAAACAAACGTATATTAGTAGTGTCCTGAGTCGGGAATGCTAAAAAACCAACCCATTTTGTGATCTGATGTTTCCCTGGGGAGTTACACCCAAGTATATCTTAGAATTTGCAGAAAAACTCAATTGAACCAGAACGTGTTACTTTTGAACCAAAGCTCAGATTCAAAAAACAAATGTATATTAGTAGTATCCTGTGTCGGGAATGCTAAAAAACCAACCCATTTTGTGATCTGATGTTTCCCTGGGGAGTTCCACCCAAGTATATCTTAGAATTTGCAGAAAAACTCAATTCAACGACAACGTGTTACTTTTGAACCAAAGCTCAGATTCGAAAAACAAACGTATATAAGTAGTGTACTGAGTCGGGAATGCTAAAAAACCAACCCATTTTGTGATCTGATGTTTCCCTGGGGAGTTACACCCAAGTATATCTTAGAATTTGCAGAAAAACTCAATTCAACCAGAACGTGTTACTTTTGAACTAAAGCTCAGATTCGAAAAACAAACGTATATTAGTAGTGTCCTGAGTCGGGAATGCTAAAAAAACAACCCATTTTGTGATCTGATGTTTCCCCGGGGAGTTATACCCAAGTATATCTTAGAATTCGCAGAAAAACTCAATCCAACCAGAACGTGTTACTTTTGAACCAAAGCTCAGATTCGAAAAACAAACGTATATTAGTAGTGTCCTGAGTCGGGAATGCTAAAAAACCAACCCATTTTGTGATCTGATGTTTCCCTGGGGAGTTACACCAAAGTATATCTTAGAATTTGCAGAAAAACTCAATTCAACCAGAACGTGTTACTTTTGAACCAAAGCTCAGATTCGAAAAACAAACGTATATTAGTAGTGTCCTGAGTCGGGAATGCTAAAAAACCAACCCATTTTGTGATCTGATGTTTCCCTGGGGAGTTACACCCAAGTATATCTTAGAATTTGCAGAAAAACTCAATTCAACCAGAACGTGTTACTTTTGAACCAAAGCTCAGATTCGAAAAACAAACGTATATTAGTAGTGTCCTGAGTCGGGAATGCAAAAAAACCAACCCATTTTGTGGACGGATGTTTCCCTGGGGAGTTACACAAAAGTATATCTTAGAATTTGCAGAAAAACTCAATTGAACCAGAATGTGTTACTTTTGAACCAAAGCTCAGATTCGAAAAACAAACACATATTAGTAGTGTCCTGAGTCGGGAATGCTAAAAAACCACGCCATTTTGTGATCTGATGTTTCCCTGGCGAGTTACACCCAAGTATATCTTAGAATTTGCAGAAAAACTCAATTCAACCAGAACGTGTTACTTTTGAACCAAAGCTCAGATTCGAAAAACAAACGTATATTAGTAGTGTCCTATGTCGGGAATGCTAAAAAACCAACCCATTTTGTGATCTGATGTTTCCCTGGGGAGTTACACCCAAGTATATCTTAGAATTTGCAGAAAAACTCAATTCAACCAGAACGTGTTACTTTTGAACCAAAGCTCAGATTCGAAAAACAAACGTATATTAGTAGTGTCCTGAGTCGGGAATGCAAAAAAACCAACCCATTTTGTGGACGGATGTTTCCCTGGGGAGTTACACCAAAGTATATCTTAGAATTCGCAGAAAAACTCAATTGAACCAGAATGTGTTACTTTTGAACCAAAGCTCAGATTCGAAAAACAAACACATATTAGTAGTGTCCTGAGTCGGGAATGCTAAAAAACCAACCCATTTTGTGATCTGATGTTTCCCTGGGGAGTTACACCCAAGTATATCTTAGAATTTACAGAAAAACTCAATTCAACGACAACGTGTTACTTTTGAACCAAAGCTCAGATTCGAAAAACAAACGTATATAAGTAGTGTCCTGAGTCGGGAATGCTAAAAAACCAACCCATTTTGTGATCTGATGTTTCCCTGGGGAGTTACACCCAAGTATATCTTAGAATTTGCAGAAAAACTCAATTCAACCAGAACGTGTTACTTTTGAACCAAAGCTCAGATTCGAAAAACAAACGTATATTAGTAGTGTCCTGAGTCGGGAATGCTAAAAAACCAACCCATTTTGTGGACGGATGTTTCCCTGGGGAGTTACACCAAAGTATATCTTAGAATTTGCAGAAAAACTCAATTGAACCAGAACGTGTTACTTTTGAACCAAAGCTCAGATTCGAAAAACAAACACATATTAGTAGTGTCCTGAGTCGGGAATGCTAAAAAACCACTCCATTTTGTGATCTGATGTTTCCCTGGGGAGTTACACCCAAGTATATCTTAGAATTTACAGAAAAACTCAATTCAACGACAACGTGTTACTTTTGAACCAAAGCTCAGATTCGAAAAACAAACGTATATAAGTAGTGTCCTGAGTCGGGAATGCTAAAAAACCAACCCATTTTGTGATCTGATGTTTCCCTGGGGAGTTACACCCAAGTATATCTTAGAATTTGCAGAAAAACTCAATTCAACCAGAACGTGTTACTTTTGAACTAAAGCTCAGATTCGAAAAACAAACGTATATTAGTAGTGTCCTGAGTCGGGAATGCTAAAAAAACAACCCATTTTGTGATCTGATGTTTCCCTGGGGAGTTACACCCAAGTATATCTTAGAATTCGCAGAAAAACTCAATCCAACCAGAACGTGTTACTTTTGAACCAAAGCTCAGATTCGAAAAACAAACGTATATTAGTAGTGTCCTGAGTCGGGAATACTAAAAAACCAACCCATTTTGTGATCTGATGTTTCCCTGGGGAGTTACACCAAAGTATATCTTAGAATTCGCAGAAAAACTCAATTCAACCAGAACGTGTTACTTTTGAACCAAAGCTCAGATTCAAAAAACAAACGTATATTAGTAGTGTCCTGAGTCGGGAATGCTAAAAAACCAACCCATTTTGTGATCTGATGTTTCCCTGGGGAGTTACACCCAAGTATATCTTAGAATTTGCAGAAAAACTCAATTCAACCAGAACGTGTTACTTTTGAACCAAAGCTCAGATTCGAAAAACAAACGTATATTAGTAGTGTCCTGTGTCGGGAATGCTAAAAAACCAACCCATTTTGTGATCTGATGTTTCCCTGGGGAGTTACACCCAAGTATATCTTAGAATTTGCAGAAAAACTCAATTCAACCAGAACGTGTTACTTTTGAACTAAAGCTCAGATTCGAAAAACAAACGTATATTAGAAGTGTCCTGAGTCGGGAATGCTAAAAAACCACTCCATTTTGTGATCTGATGTTTCCCTGGGGAGTTACACCCAAGTATATCTTAGAATTTGGAGAAAAACTCAATTCAAGCAGAACGTGTTACTTTTGAACCAAAGCTCAGATTCGAAAAACAAACGTATATTAGTAGTGTCCTGAGTCGGGAATGCTAAAAAACCAACCCATTTTGTGATCTGATGTTTCCCTGGGGAGTTACACCCAAGTATATCTTAGAATTTGCAGAAAAACTCAATTGAACCAGAACGTGTTACTTTTGAACCAAAGCTCAGATTCAAAAAACAAATGTATATTAGTAGTATCCTGTGTCGGGAATGCTAAAAAACCAACCCATTTTGTGATCTGATGTTTCCCTGGGGAGTTCCACCCAAGTATATCTTAGAATTTGCAGAAAAACTCAATTCAACGACAACGTGTTACTTTTGAACCAAAGCTCAGATTCGAAAAACAAACGTATATAAGTAGTGTACTGAGTCGGGAATGCTAAAAAACCAACCCATTTTGTGATCTGATGTTTCCCTGGGGAGTTACACCCAAGTATATCTTAGAATTTGCAGAAAAACTCAATTCAACCAGAACGTGTTACTTTTGAACTAAAGCTCAGATTCGAAAAACAAACGTATATTAGTAGTGTCCTGAGTCGGGAATGCTAAAAAAACAACCCATTTTGTGATCTGATGTTTCCCCGGGGAGTTATACCCAAGTATATCTTAGAATTCGCAGAAAAACTCAATCCAACCAGAACGTGTTACTTTTGAACCAAAGCTCAGATTCGAAAAACAAACGTATATTAGTAGTGTCCTGAGTCGGGAATGCTAAAAAACCAACCCATTTTGTGATCTGATGTTTCCCTGGGGAGTTACACCAAAGTATATCTTAGAATTTGCAGAAAAACTCAATTCAACCAGAACGTGTTACTTTTGAACCAAAGCTCAGATTCGAAAAACAAACGTATATTAGTAGTGTCCTGAGTCGGGAATGCTAAAAAACCAACCCATTTTGTGATCTGATGTTTCCCTGGGGAGTTACACCCAAGTATATCTTAGAATTTGCAGAAAAACTCAATTCAACCAGAACGTGTTACTTTTGAACCAAAGCTCAGATTCGAAAAACAAACGTATATTAGTAGTGTCCTGAGTCGGGAATGCAAAAAAACCAACCCATTTTGTGGACGGATGTTTCCCTGGGGAGTTACACAAAAGTATATCTTAGAATTTGCAGAAAAACTCAATTGAACCAGAATGTGTTACTTTTGAACCAAAGCTCAGATTCGAAAAACAAACACATATTAGTAGTGTCCTGAGTCGGGAATGCTAAAAAACCACGCCATTTTGTGATCTGATGTTTCCCTGGCGAGTTACACCCAAGTATATCTTAGAATTTGCAGAAAAACTCAATTCAACCAGAACGTGTTACTTTTGAACCAAAGCTCAGATTCGAAAAACAAACGTATATTAGTAGTGTCCTATGTCGGGAATGCTAAAAAACCAACCCATTTTGTGATCTGATGTTTCCCTGGGGAGTTACACCCAAGTATATCTTAGAATTTGCAGAAAAACTCAATTCAACCAGAACGTGTTACTTTTGAACTAAAGCTCAGATTCGAAAAACAAACGTATATTAGAAGTGTCCTGAGTCTGGAATGCTAAAAAACCAACCCATTTTGTGATCTGATGTTTCCCTGGGGAGTTACACCCAAGTATATCTTAGAATTTGCAGAAAAACTCAATTCAACCAGAACGTGTTACTTTTGAACCAAAGCTCAGATTCGAAAAACAAACGTATATTAGAAGTGTCCTGAGTCGGGAATGATAAAAAACCAACCCATTTTGTGATCTGTTGTTTCCCTGGGGAGTTACACAAAAGTATATCTTAGAATTTGCAGAAAAACTCAATTGAACCAGAATGTGTTACTTTTGAACCAAAGCTCAGATTCGAAAAACAAACACATATTAGTAGTGTCCTGAGTCGGGAATGCTAAAAAACCACGCCATTTTGTGATCTGATGTTTCCCTGGCGAGTTACACCCAAGTATATCTTAGAATTTGCAGAAAAACTCAATTCAACCAGAACGTGTTACTTTTGAACCAAAGCTCAGATTCGAAAAACAAACGTATATTAGAAGTGTCCTGAGTCGGGAATGATAAAAAACCAACCCATTTTGTGATCTGTTGTTTCCCTGGGGAGTTACACCCAAGTATATCTTAGAATTTGCAGAAAAACTCAATTGAACCAGAACGTGTTACTTTTGAACCAAAGCTCAGATTCAAAAAACAAATGTATATTAGTAGTGTCCTGAGTCTGGAATGCTAAAAAACCAACCCATTTTGTGATCTGATGTTTCCCTGGGGAGTTACACCCAAGTATATCTTAGAATTCGCAGAAAAACTCAATTCAACCAGAACGTGTTACTTTTGAACTAAAGCTCAGATTCGAAAAACAAACGTATATTAGTAGTGTACTGAGTCGGGAATGCTAAAAAACCAACCCATTTTGTGATCTGATGTTTCCCTGGGGAGTTACACCCAAGTATATCTTAGAATTTGCAGAAAAACTCAATTCAACCAGAACGTGTTACTTTTGAACTAAAGCTCAGATTCGAAAAACAAACGTATATTAGTAGTGTCCTGAGTCGGGAATGCTAAAAAAACAACCCATTTTGTGATCTGATGTTTCCCTGGGGAGTTATACCCAAGTATATCTTAGAATTCGCAGAAAAACTCAATCCAACCAGAACGTGTTACTTTTGAACCAAAGCTCAGATTCGAAAAACAAACGTATATTAGTAGTGTCCTGAGTCGGGAATGCTAAAAAACCAACCCATTTTGTGATCTGATGTTTCCCTGGGGAGTTACACCAAAGTATATCTTAGAATTTGCAGAAAAACTCAATTCAACCAGAACGTGTTACTTTTGAACCAAAGCTCAGATTCGAAAAACAAACGTATATTAGTAGTGTCCTGAGTCAGGAATGCTAAAAAACCAACCCATTTTGTGATCTGATGTTTCCCTGGGGAGTTACACCCAAGTATATCTTAGAATTTGCAGAAAAACTCAATTCAACCAGAACGTGTTACTTTTGAACTAAAGCTCAGATTCGAAAAACAAACGTATATTAGAAGTGTCCTGAGTCTGGAATGCTAAAAAACCAACCCATTTTGTGATCTGATGTTTCCCTGGGGAGTTACACCCAAGTATATCTTAGAATTTGCAGAAAAACTCAATTCAACCAGAACGTGTTACTTTTGAACCAAAGCTCAGATTCGAAAAACAAACGTATATTAGTAGTGTCCTGAGTCGGGAATGCTAAAAAACCAACCCATTTTGTGATCTGTTGTTTCCCTGGGGAGTTACACCCAAGTATATCTTAGAATTTGCAGAAAAACTCAATTGAACCAGAACGTGTTACTTTTGAACCAAAGCTCAGATTCAAAAAACAAATGTATATTAGTAGTGTCCTGTGTCGGGAATGCTAAAAAACCAACCCATTTGGTGATGTGATGTT
>NW_028261430.1:0-136273 GCF_051295495.1 Thamnophis sirtalis
AATGGGTTGGTTTTTTAGCATTCCCGACACAGGACACTACTAATATACGTTTGTTTTTGGAATCTGAGCTTTGGTTCAAAAGTAACATGTTCTGGTTGAATTGAGTTTTTCTGCAAATTCTAAGATATACTTGGGTGTAACTCCCCAGGGAAACATCAGATCACAAAATGGGTTGGTTTTTTAGCATTCCCGACTCAGGACACTACTAATATATGTTTGTTTTTTCGAATCTGAGCTTTGGTTCAAAAGTAACACGTTCTGGTTGAATTGAGTTTTTCTGCAAATTCTAAGATATACTTGGGTGTAACTCCCCAGGGAAACATCAGATCACAAAATGGGTTGGTTTTTTAGCATTCCCGACTCAGGACACTACTAATATACGTTAGTTTTTCGAATCTGAGCTTTGGTTCAAAAGTAACACGTTCTGGTTGAATTGAGTTTTTCTGCAAATTCTAAGATATACTTGGGTGTAACTCCCCAGGGAAACATCAGATCACAAAATGGGTTGGTTTTTTAGCATTCCCGACTCAGGACACTACTAATATACGTTTGTTTTTCGAATCTGAGCTTTGGTTCAAAAGTAACATGTTCTGGTTGAATTGAGTTTTTCTCCAAATTCTAAGATATACTTGGGTGTAACTCCCCAGGGAAACATCAGATCACAAAATGGGTTGGTTTTTTACCATTCCCGACTCAGGACACTACTAATATACGTTTGTTTTTCGAATCTGAGCTTTGGTTCAAAAGTAACACGTTCTGGTTGAATTGAGTTTTTCTGCAAATTCTAAGATATACTTGGGTGTAACTCCCCAGGGAAACATCAGATCACAAAATGGGTTGGTTTTTTTAGCATTCCCGACACAGGACACTACTAATATACGTTTGTTTTTGGAATCTGAGCTTTGGTTCAAAAGTAACATGTTCTGGTTGAATTGAGTTTTTCTGCAAATTCTAAGATATACTTGGGTGTAACTCCCCAGGGAAACATCAGATCACAAAATGGGTTGGTTTTTTAGCATTCCCGACTCAGGACACTACTAATATATGTTTGTTTTTCGAATCTGAGCTTTGGTTCAAAAGTAACACGTTCTGGTTGAATTGAGTTTTTCTGCAAATTCTAAGATATACTTGGGTGTAACTCCCCAGGGAAACATCCGACCACAAAATGGGTTGGTTTTTTAGCATTCCCGACTCAGGACACTACTAATATACGTTTGTTTTTCGAATCTGAGCTTTGGTTCAAAAGTAACACGTTCTGGTTGAATTGAGTTTTTCTGTAAATTCTAAGATATACTTGGGTGTAACTCCCCAGGGAAACATCAGATCACAAAATGGGTTGGTTTTTTAGCATTCCCGACACAGGACACTACTAATATACGTTTGTTTTTGGAATCTGAGCTTTGGTTCAAAAGTAACACGTTCTGGTTGAATTGAGTTTTTCTGCAAATTCTAAGATATACTTGGGTGTAACTCCCCAGGGAAACATCAGATCACAAAATGGGTTGGTTTTTTAGCATTCCCGACTCAGGACACTACTAATATATGTTTGTTTTTCGAATCTGAGCTTTGGTTCAAAAGTAACACGTTCTGGTTGAATTGAGTTTTTCTGCAAATTCTAAGATATACTTGGGTGTAACTCCCCAGGGAAACATCCGACCACAAAATGGGTTGGTTTTTTAGCATTCCCGACTCAGGACACTACTAATATACGTTTGTTTTTCGAATCTGAGCTTTGGTTCAAAAGTAACACGTTCTGGTTGAATTGAGTTTTTCTGCAAATTCTAAGATATACTTGAGTGTAACTCACCAGGGAAACATCAGATCACAAAATGGGTTGTTTTTTTAGCATTCCCGACTCAGGACACTACTAATATACGTTTGTTTTTCGAATCTGAGCTTTGGTTCAAAAGTAACACGTTCTGGTTGAATTGAGTTTTTCTGCAAATTCTAAGATATACTTGGGTGTAACTCCCCAGGGAAACATCAGATCACAAAATGGGTTGGTTTTTTAGCATTCCCGACTCAGGACACTACTAATATACGTTTGTTTTTCGAATCTGAGCTTTGGTTCAAAAGTAACACGTTCTGGTTGAATTGAGTTTTTCTCCAAATTCTAAGATATACTTGAGTGTAACTCACCAGGGAAACATCAGATCACAAAATGGGTTGTTTTTTTAGCATTCCCGACTCAGGACACTACTAATATACGTTAGTTTTTCGAATCTGAGCTTTGGTTCAAAAGTAACACGTTCTGGTTGAATTGAGTTTTTCTGCAAATTCTAAGATATACTTGGGTGTAACTCCCCAGGGAAACATCAGATCACAAAATGGGTTGGTTTTTTAGCATTCCCGACTCAGGACACTACTAATATACGTTTGTTTTTCGAATCTGAGCTTTGGTTCAAAAGTAACATGTTCTGGTTGAATTGAGTTTTTCTCCAAATTCTAAGATATACTTGGGTGTAACTCCCCAGGGAAACATCAGATCACAAAATGGGTTGGTTTTTTAGCATTCCCGACTCAGGACACTACTAATATACGTTTGTTTTTCGAATCTGAGCTTTGGTTCAAAAGTAACACGTTGTCGTTGAATTGAGTTTTTCTGCAAATTCTAAGATATACTTGGTTGTAACTCCCCAGGGAAACATCAGATCACAAAATGGGTTGGTTTTTTAGCATTCCCGACACAGGACACTACTAATATACGTTTGTTTTTGGAATCTGAGCTTTGGTTCAAAAGTAACATGTTCTGGTTGAATTGAGTTTTTCTGCAAATTCTAAGATATACTTGGGTGTAACTCCCCAGGGAAACATCAGATCACAAAATGGGTTGGTTTTTTAGCATTCCCGACTCAGGACACTACTAATATACGTTAGTTTTTCGAATCTGAGCTTTGGTTCAAAAGTAACACGTTCTGGTTGAATTGAGTTTTTCTGCAAATTCTAAGATATACTTGGGTGTAACTCCCCAGGGAAACATCAGATCACAAAATGGGTTGGTTTTTTAGCATTCCCGACTGAGGACACTACTAATATACGTTTGTTTTTCGAATCTGAGCTTTGGTTCAAAAGTAACATGTTCTGGTTGAATTGAGTTTTTCTCCAAATTCTAAGATATACTTGGGTGTAACTCCCCAGGGAAACATCAGATCACAAAATGGGTTGGTTTTTTAGCATTCCCGACTCAGGACACTACTAATATACGTTTGTTTTTCGAATCTGAGCTTTGGTTCAAAAGTAACACGTTGTCGTTGAATTGAGTTTTTCTGCAAATTCTAAGATATACTTGGTTGTAACTCCCCAGGGAAACATCAGATCACAAAATGGGTTGGTTTTTTAGCATTCCCGACACAGGACACTACTAATATACGTTTGTTTTTGGAATCTGAGCTTTGGTTCAAAAGTAACATGTTCTGGTTGAATTGAGTTTTTCTGCAAATTCTAAGATATACTTGGGTGTAACTCCCCAGGGAAACATCAGATCACAAAATGGGTTGGTTTTTTAGCATTCCCGACTCAGGACACTACTAATATACGTTAGTTTTTTCGAATCTGAGCTTTGGTTCAAAAGTAACATGTTCTGGTTGAATTGAGTTTTTCTGCAAATTCTAAGATATACTTGGGTGTAACTCCCCAGGGAAACATCAGATCACAAAATGGGTTGGTTTTTTAGCATTCCCGACACAGGACACTACTAATATACGTTTGTTTTTGGAATCTGAGCTTTGGTTCAAAAGTAACATGTTCTGGTTGAATTGAGTTTTTTCTGCAAATTCTAAGATATACTTGGGTGTAACTCCCCAGGGAAACATCAGATCACAAAATGGGTTGGTTTTTTAGCATTCCCGACTCAGGACACTACTAATATACGTTAGTTTTTCGAATCTGAGCTTTGGTTCAAAAGTAACACGTTCTGGTTGAATTGAGTTTTTCTGCAAATTCTAAGATATACTTGGGTGTAACTCCCCAGGGAAACATCAGATCACAAAATGGGTTGGTTTTTTAGCATTCCCGACTCAGGACACTACTAATATACGTTTGTTTTTCGAATCTGAGCTTTGGTTCAAAAGTAACATGTTCTGGTTGAATTGAGTTTTTCTCCAAATTCTAAGATATACTTGGGTGTAACTCCCCAGGGAAACATCAGATCACAAAATGGGTTGGTTTTTTAGCATTCCCGACTCAGGACACTACTAATATACGTTTGTTTTTCGAATCTGAGCTTTGGTTCAAAAGTAACACGTTGTCGTTGAATTGAGTTTTTCTGCAAATTCTAAGATATACTTGGTTGTAACTCCCCAGGGAAACATCAGATCACAAAATGGGTTGGTTTTTTAGCATTCCCGACACAGGACACTACTAATATACGTTTGTTTTTGGAATCTGAGCTTTGGTTCAAAAGTAACATGTTCTGGTTGAATTGAGTTTTTCTGCAAATTCTAAGATATACTTGGGTGTAACTCCCCAGGGAAACATCAGATCACAAAATGGGTTGGTTTTTTAGCATTCCCGACTCAGGACACTACTAATATACGTTAGTTTTTCGAATCTGAGCTTTGGTTCAAAAGTAACATGTTCTGGTTGAATTGAGTTTTTCTGCAAATTCTAAGATATACTTGGGTGTAACTCCCCAGGGAAACATCAGATCACAAAATGGGTTGGTTTTTTAGCATTCCCGACTCAGGACACTACTAATATACGTTTGTTTTTCGAATCTGAGCTTTGGTTCAAAAGTAACACGTTCTGGTTGAATTGAGTTTTTCTGCAAATTCTAAGATATACTTGGGTGTAACTCCCCAGGGAAACATCAGATCACAAAATGGGTTGGTTTTTTAGCATTCCCGACTCAGGACACTACTAATATACGTTTGTTTTTCGAATCTGAGCTTTGGTTCAAAAGTAACACGTTGTCGTTGAATTGAGTTTTTCTGCAAATTCTAAGATATACTTGGTTGTAACTCCCCAGGGAAACATCAGATCACAAAATGGGTTGGTTTTTTAGCATTCCCGACACAGGACACTACTAATATACGTTTGTTTTTGGAATCTGAGCTTTGGTTCAAAAGTAACATGTTCTGGTTGAATTGAGTTTTTCTGAAATTCTAAGATATACTTGGGTGTAACTCCCCAGGGAAACATCAGATCACAAAATGGGTTGGTTTTTTAGCATTCCCGACTCAGGACACTACTAATATACGTTAGTTTTTCGAATCTGAGCTTTGGTTCAAAAGTAACACGTTCTGGTTGAATTGAGTTTTTCTGCAAATTCTAAGATATACTTGGGTGTAACTCCCCAGGGAAACATCAGATCACAAAATGGGTTGGTTTTTTAGCATTCCCGACTCAGGACACTACTAATATACGTTTGTTTTTCGAATCTGAGCTTTGGTTCAAAAGTAACATGTTCTGGTTGAATTGAGTTTTTCTCCAAATTCTAAGATATACTTGGGTGTAACTCCCCAGGGAAACATCAGATCACAAAATGGGTTGGTTTTTTACCATTCCCGACTCAGGACACTACTAATATACGTTTGTTTTTCGAATCTGAGCTTTGGTTCAAAAGTAACACGTTCTGGTTGAATTGAGTTTTTCTGCAAATTCTAAGATATACTTGGGTGTAACTCCCCAGGGAAACATCAGATCACAAAATGGGTTGGTTTTTTAGCATTCCCGACACAGGACACTACTAATATACGTTTGTTTTTGGAATCTGAGCTTTGGTTCAAAAGTAACATGTTCTGGTTGAATTGAGTTTTTCTGCAAATTCTAAGATATACTTGGGTGTAACTCCCCAGGGAAACATCAGATCACAAAATGGGTTGGTTTTTTAGCATTCCCGACTCAGGACACTACTAATATATGTTTGTTTTTCGAATCTGAGCTTTGGTTCAAAAGTAACACGTTCTGGTTGAATTGAGTTTTTCTGCAAATTCTAAGATATACTTGGGTGTAACTCCCCAGGGAAACATCAGATCACAAAATGGGTTGGTTTTTTAGCATTCCCGACTCAGGACACTACTAATATACGTTAGTTTTTCGAATCTGAGCTTTGGTTCAAAAGTAACACGTTCTGGTTGAATTGAGTTTTTCTGCAAATTCTAAGATATACTTGGGTGTAACTCCCCAGGGAAACATCAGATCACAAAATGGGTTGGTTTTTTAGCATTCCCGACTCAGGACACTACTAATATACGTTTGTTTTTCGAATCTGAGCTTTGGTTCAAAAGTAACATGTTCTGGTTGAATTGAGTTTTTCTCCAAATTCTAAGATATACTTGGGTGTAACTCCCCAGGGAAACATCAGATCACAAAATGGGTTGGTTTTTTACCATTCCCGACTCAGGACACTACTAATATACGTTTGTTTTTCGAATCTGAGCTTTGGTTCAAAAGTAACACGTTCTGGTTGAATTGAGTTTTTCTGCAAATTCTAAGATATACTTGGGTGTAACTCCCCAGGGAAACATCAGATCACAAAATGGGTTGGTTTTTTAGCATTCCGACACAGGACACTACTAATATACGTTTGTTTTTGGAATCTGAGCTTTGGTTCAAAAGTAACATGTTCTGGTTGAATTGAGTTTTTCTGCAAATTCTAAGATATACTTGGGTGTAACTCCCCAGGGAAACATCAGATCACAAAATGGGTTGGTTTTTTAGCATTCCCGACTCAGGACACTACTAATATATGTTTGTTTTTCGAATCTGAGCTTTGGTTCAAAAGTAACACGTTCTGGTTGAATTGAGTTTTTCTGCAAATTCTAAGATATACTTGGGTGTAACTCCCCAGGGAAACATCCGACCACAAAATGGGTTGGTTTTTTAGCATTCCCGACTCAGGACACTACTAATATACGTTTGTTTTTCGAATCTGAGCTTTGGTTCAAAAGTAACACGTTCTGGTTGAATTGAGTTTTTCTGTAAATTCTAAGATATACTTGGGTGTAACTCCCCAGGGAAACATCAGATCACAAAATGGGTTGGTTTTTTAGCATTCCCGACTCAGGACACTACTAATATACGTTTGTTTTTCGAATCTGAGCTTTAGTTCAAAAGTAACACGTTCTGGTTGAATTGAGTTTTTCTGGAAATTCTAAGATATACTTGGGTGTAACTCCCCAGGGAAACATCAGATCACAAAATGGGTTGGTTTTTTAGCATTCCCGACTCAGGACACTACTTATATACGTTTGTTTTTCGAATCTGAGCTTTGGTTCAAAAGTAACACGTTGTCGTTGAATTGAGTTTTTCTGTAAATTCTAAGATATACTTGGGTGTAACTCCCCAGGGAAACATCAGATCACAAAATGGGTTGGTTTTTTAGCATTCCCGACTCAGGACACTACTAATATACGTTAGTTTTTCGAATCTGAGCTTTGGTTCAAAAGTAACACGTTCTGGTTGAATTGAGTTTTTCTGCAAATTCTAAGATATACTTGGGTGTAACTCCCCAGGGAAACATCAGATCACAAAATGGGTTGGTTTTTTAGCATTCCCGACTCAGGACACTACTAATATATGTTTGTTTTTGGAATCTGAGCTTTGGTTCAAAAGTAACATGTTCTGGTTGAATTGAGTTTTTCTGCAAATTCTAAGATATACTTGGGTGTAACTCCCCAGGGAAACATCAGATCACAAAATGGGTTGGTTTTTTAGCATTCCCGACTCAGGACACTACTAATATACGTTTGTTTTTCGAATCTGAGCTTTGGTTCAAAAGTAACACGTTCTGGTTGAATTGAGTTTTTCTGCAAATTCTAAGATATACTTGGGTGTAACTCCCCAGGGAAACATCAGATCACAAAATGGGTTGGTTTTTTAGCATTCCCGACACAGGACACTACTAATACACGTTTGTTTTTCGAATCTGAGCTTTGGTTCAAAAGTAACACGTTCTGGTTGAATTGAGTTTTTCTGCAAATTCTAAGATATACTTGGGTGTAACTCCCCAGGGAAACATCAGATCACAAAATGGAGTGGTTTTTTAGCATTCCCGACTCAGGACACTACTAATATACGTTTGTTTTTCGAATCTGAGCTTTGGTTCAAAAGTAACACGTTCTGGTTGAATTGAGTTTTTCTGCAAATTCTAAGATATACTTGGGTGTAACTCCCCAGGGAAACATCAGATCACAAAATGGGTTGGTTTTTTAGCATTCCCGACTCAGGACACTACTAATATACGTTTGTTTTTCGAATCTGAGCTTTGGTTCAAAAGTAACACGTTCTGGTTGAATTGAGTTTTTCTCCAAATTCTAAGATATACTTGAGTGTAACTCACCAGGGAAACATCAGATCACAAAATGGGTTGTTTTTTTAGCATTCCCGACTCAGGACACTACTAATATACGTTAGTTTTTCGAATCTGAGCTTTGGTTCAAAAGTAACACGTTCTGGTTGAATTGAGTTTTTCTGCAAATTCTAAGATATACTTGGGTGTAACTCCCCAGGGAAACATCAGATCACAAAATGGGTTGGTTTTTTAGCATTCCCGACTCAGGACACTACTAATATACGTTTGTTTTTCGAATCTGAGCTTTGGTTCAAAAGTAACATGTTCTGGTTGAATTGAGTTTTTCTCCAAATTCTAAGATATACTTGGGTGTAACTCCCCAGGGAAACATCAGATCACAAAATGGGTTGGTTTTTTAGCATTCCCGACTCAGGACACTACTAATATACGTTTGTTTTTCGAATCTGAGCTTTGGTTCAAAAGTAACACGTTGTCGTTGAATTGAGTTTTTCTGCAAATTCTAAGATATACTTGGTTGTAACTCCCCAGGGAAACATCAGATCACAAAATGGGTTGGTTTTTTAGCATTCCCGACACAGGACACTACTAATATACGTTTGTTTTTGGAATCTGAGCTTTGGTTCAAAAGTAACATGTTCTGGTTGAATTGAGTTTTTCTGCAAATTCTAAGATATACTTGGGTGTAACTCCCCAGGGAAACATCAGATCACAAAATGGGTTGGTTTTTTAGCATTCCCGACTCAGGACACTACTAATATACGTTAGTTTTTCGAATCTGAGCTTTGGTTCAAAAGTAACACGTTCTGGTTGAATTGAGTTTTTCTGCAAATTCTAAGATATACTTGGGTGTAACTCCCCAGGGAAACATCAGATCACAAAATGGGTTGGTTTTTTAGCATTCCCGACTCAGGACACTACTAATATACGTTTGTTTTTCGAATCTGAGCTTTGGTTCAAAAGTAACATGTTCTGGTTGAATTGAGTTTTTCTCCAAATTCTAAGATATACTTGGGTGTAACTCCCCAGGGAAACATCAGATCACAAAATGGGTTGGTTTTTTAGCATTCCCGACACAGGACACTACTAATATACGTTTGTTTTTGGAATCTGAGCTTTGGTTCAAAAGTAACATGTTCTGGTTGAATTGAGTTTTTCTGCAAATTCTAAGATATACTTGGGTGTAACTCCCCAGGGAAACATCAGATCACAAAATGGGTTGGTTTTTTAGCATTCCCGACTCAGGACACTACTAATATATGTTTGTTTTTCGAATCTGAGCTTTGGTTCAAAAGTAACACGTTCTGGTTGAATTGAGTTTTTCTGCAAATTCTAAGATATACTTGGGTGTAACTCCCCAGGGAAACATCAGATCACAAAATGGGTTGGTTTTTTAGCATTCCCGACTCAGGACACTACTAATATATGTTTGTTTTTCGAATCTGAGCTTTGGTTCAAAAGTAACACGTTCTGGTTGAATTGAGTTTTTCTGCAAATTCTAAGATATACTTGGGTGTAACTCCCCAGGGAAACATCCGACCACAAAATGGGTTGGTTTTTTAGCATTCCCGACTCAGGACACTACTAATATACGTTTGTTTTTCGAATCTGAGCTTTGGTTCAAAAGTAACACGTTCTGGTTGAATTGAGTTTTTCTGCAAATTCTAAGATATACTTGAGTGTAACTCACCAGGGAAACATCAGATCACAAAATGGGTTGTTTTTTTAGCATTCCCGACTCAGGACACTACTAATATACGTTTGTTTTTCGAATCTGAGCTTTGGTTCAAAAGTAACACGTTCTGGTTGAATTGAGTTTTTCTGCAAATTCTAAGATATACTTGGGTGTAACTCCCCAGGGAAACATCAGATCACAAAATGGGTTGGTTTTTTAGCATTCCCGACTCAGGACACTACTAATATACGTTTGTTTTTCGAATCTGAGCTTTGGTTCAAAAGTAACACGTTCTGGTTGAATTGAGTTTTTCTCCAAATTCTAAGATATACTTGAGTGTAACTCACCAGGGAAACATCAGATCACAAAATGGGTTGTTTTTTTAGCATTCCCGACTCAGGACACTACTAATATACGTTAGTTTTTCGAATCTGAGCTTTGGTTCAAAAGTAACACGTTCTGGTTGAATTGAGTTTTTCTGCAAATTCTAAGATATACTTGGGTGTAACTCCCCAGGGAAACATCAGATCACAAAATGGGTTGGTTTTTTAGCATTCCCGACTCAGGACACTACTAATATACGTTTGTTTTTCGAATCTGAGCTTTGGTTCAAAAGTAACATGTTCTGGTTGAATTGAGTTTTTCTCCAAATTCTAAGATATACTTGGGTGTAACTCCCCAGGGAAACATCAGATCACAAAATGGGTTGGTTTTTTAGCATTCCCGACTCAGGACACTACTAATATACGTTTGTTTTTCGAATCTGAGCTTTGGTTCAAAAGTAACACGTTGTCGTTGAATTGAGTTTTTCTGCAAATTCTAAGATATACTTGGTTGTAACTCCCCAGGGAAACATCAGATCACAAAATGGGTTGGTTTTTTAGCATTCCCGACACAGGACACTACTAATATACGTTTGTTTTTGGAATCTGAGCTTTGGTTCAAAAGTAACATGTTCTGGTTGAATTGAGTTTTTCTGCAAATTCTAAGATATACTTGGGTGTAACTCCCCAGGGAAACATCAGATCACAAAATGGGTTGGTTTTTTAGCATTCCCGACTCAGGACACTACTAATATACGTTAGTTTTTCGAATCTGAGCTTTGGTTCAAAAGTAACACGTTCTGGTTGAATTGAGTTTTTCTGCAAATTCTAAGATATACTTGGGTGTAACTCCCCAGGGAAACATCAGATCACAAAATGGGTTGGTTTTTTAGCATTCCCGACTCAGGACACTACTAATATACGTTTGTTTTTCGAATCTGAGCTTTGGTTCAAAAGTAACATGTTCTGGTTGAATTGAGTTTTTCTCCAAATTCTAAGATATACTTGGGTGTAACTCCCCAGGGAAACATCAGATCACAAAATGGGTTGGTTTTTTACCATTCCCGACTCAGGACACTACTAATATACGTTTGTTTTTCGAATCTGAGCTTTGGTTCAAAAGTAACACGTTCTGGTTGAATTGAGTTTTTCTGCAAATTCTAAGATATGCTTGGGTGTAACTCCCCAGGGAAACATCAGATCACAAAATGGGTTGGTTTTTTAGCATTCCCGACACAGGACACTACTAATATACATTTGTTTTTGGAATCTGAGCTTTGGTTCAAAAGTAACATGTTCTGGTTGAATTGAGTTTTTCTGCAAATTCTAAGATATACTTGGGTGTAACTCCCCAGGGAAACATCAGATCACAAAATGGGTTGGTTTTTTAGCATTCCCGACTCAGGACACTACTAATATATGTTTGTTTTTCGAATCTGAGCTTTGGTTCAAAAGTAACACGTTCTGGTTGAATTGAGTTTTTCTGGAAATTCTAAGATATACTTGGGTGTAACTCCCCAGGGAAACATCAGATCACAAAATGGGTTGGTTTTTTAGCATTCCCGACTCAGGACACTACTTATATACGTTTGTTTTTCGAATCTGAGCTTTGGTTCAAAAGTAACACGTTGTCGTTGAATTGAGTTTTTCTGGAAATTCTAAGATATACTTGGGTGTAACTCCCCAGGGAAACATCAGATCACAAAATGGGTTGGTTTTTTAGCATTCCCGACTCAGGACACTACTAATATACGTTTGTTTTTCGAATCTGAGCTTTGGTTCAAAAGTAACATGTTCTGGTTGAATTGAGTTTTTCTCCAAATTCTAAGATATACTTGGGTGTAACTCCCCAGGGAAACATCAGATCACAAAATGGGTTGGTTTTTTACCATTCCCGACTCAGGACACTACTAATATACGTTTGTTTTTCGAATCTGAGCTTTGGTTCAAAAGTAACACGTTCTGGTTGAATTGAGTTTTTCTGCAAATTCTAAGATATGCTTGGGTGTAACTCCCCAGGGAAACATCAGATCACAAAATGGGTTGGTTTTTTAGCATTCCCGACACAGGACACTACTAATATACATTTGTTTTTGGAATCTGAGCTTTGGTTCAAAAGTAACATGTTCTGGTTGAATTGAGTTTTTCTGCAAATTCTAAGATATACTTGGGTGTAACTCCCCAGGGAAACATCAGATCACAAAATGGGTTGGTTTTTTAGCATTCCCGACTCAGGACACTACTAATATATGTTTGTTTTTCGAATCTGAGCTTTGGTTCAAAAGTAACACGTTCTGGTTGAATTGAGTTTTTCTGCAAATTCTAAGATATACTTGGGTGTAACTCCCCAGGGAAACATCAGATCACAAAATGGGTTGGTTTTTTAGCATTCCCGACTCAGGACACTACTAATATACGTTTGTTTTTCGAATCTGAGCTTTGGTTCAAAAGTAACACGTTCTGGTTGAATTGAGTTTTTCTCCAAATTCTAAGATATACTTGAGTGTAACTCACCAGGGAAACATCAGATCACAAAATGGGTTGTTTTTTTAGCATTCCCGACTCAGGACACTACTAATATACGTTAGTTTTTCGAATCTGAGCTTTGGTTCAAAAGTAACACGTTCTGGTTGAATTGAGTTTTTCTGCAAATTCTAAGATATACTTGGGTGTAACTCCCCAGGGAAACATCAGATCACAAAATGGGTTGGTTTTTTAGCATTCCCGACTCAGGACACTACTAATATACATTTGTTTTTGGAATCTGAGCTTTGGTTCAAAAGTAACATGTTCTGGTTGAATTGAGTTTTTCTGCAAATTCTAAGATATACTTGGGTGTAACTCCCCAGGGAAACATCAGATCACAAAATGGGTTGGTTTTTTAGCATTCCCGACTCAGGACACTACTAATATATGTTTGTTTTTCGAATCTGAGCTTTGGTTCAAAAGTAACACGTTGTCGTTGAATTGAGTTTTTCTGTAAATTCTAAGATATACTTGGGTGTAACTCCCCAGGGAAACATCAGATCACAAAATGGGTTGGTTTTTTAGCATTCCCGACTCAGGACACTACTAATATACGTTAGTTTTTCGAATCTGAGCTTTGGTTCAAAAGTAACACGTTCTGGTTGAATTGAGTTTTTCTGCAAATTCTAAGATATACTTGGGTGTAACTCCCCAGGGAAACATCAGATCACAAAATGGGTTGGTTTTTTAGCATTCCCGACTCAGGACACTACTAATATACGTTTGTTTTTGGAATCTGAGCTTTGGTTCAAAAGTAACATGTTCTGGTTGAATTGAGTTTTTCTGCAAATTCTAAGATATACTTGGGTGTAACTCCCCAGGGAAACATCAGATCACAAAATGGGTTGGTTTTTTAGCATTCCCGACTCAGGACACTACTAATATACGTTTGTTTTTCGAATCTGAGCTTTGGTTCAAAAGTAACACGTTCTGGTTGAATTGAGTTTTTCTGCAAATTCTAAGATATACTTGGGTGTAACTCCCCAGGGAAACATCAGATCACAAAATGGGTTGGTTTTTTAGCATTCCCGACACAGGACACTACTAATACACGTTTGTTTTTCGAATCTGAGCTTTGGTTCAAAAGTAACACGTTCTGGTTGAATTGAGTTTTTCTGCAAATTCTAAGATATACTTGGGTGTAACTCCCCAGGGAAACATCAGATCACAAAATGGAGTGGTTTTTTAGCATTCCCGACTCAGGACACTACTAATATACGTTTGTTTTTCGAATCTGAGCTTTGGTTCAAAAGTAACACGTTCTGGTTGAATTGAGTTTTTCTGCAAATTCTAAGATATACTTGGGTGTAACTCCCCAGGGAAACATCAGATCACAAAATGGGTTGGTTTTTTAGCATTCCCGACTCAGGACACTACTAATATACGTTTGTTTTTCGAATCTGAGCTTTGGTTCAAAAGTAACACGTTCTGGTTGAATTGAGTTTTTCTCCAAATTCTAAGATATACTTGAGTGTAACTCACCAGGGAAACATCAGATCACAAAATGGGTTGTTTTTTTAGCATTCCCGACTCAGGACACTACTAATATACGTTAGTTTTTCGAATCTGAGCTTTGGTTCAAAAGTAACACGTTCTGGTTGAATTGAGTTTTTCTGCAAATTCTAAGATATACTTGGGTGTAACTCCCCAGGGAAACATCAGATCACAAAATGGGTTGGTTTTTTAGCATTCCCGACTCAGGACACTACTAATATACGTTTGTTTTTCGAATCTGAGCTTTGGTTCAAAAGTAACATGTTCTGGTTGAATTGAGTTTTTCTCCAAATTCTAAGATATACTTGGGTGTAACTCCCCAGGGAAACATCAGATCACAAAATGGGTTGGTTTTTTAGCATTCCCGACTCAGGACACTACTAATATACGTTTGTTTTTCGAATCTGAGCTTTGGTTCAAAAGTAACACGTTGTCGTTGAATTGAGTTTTTCTGCAAATTCTAAGATATACTTGGTTGTAACTCCCCAGGGAAACATCAGATCACAAAATGGGTTGGTTTTTTAGCATTCCCGACACAGGACACTACTAATATACGTTTGTTTTTGGAATCTGAGCTTTGGTTCAAAAGTAACATGTTCTGGTTGAATTGAGTTTTTCTGCAAATTCTAAGATATACTTGGGTGTAACTCCCCAGGGAAACATCAGATCACAAAATGGGTTGGTTTTTTAGCATTCCCGACTCAGGACACTACTAATATACGTTAGTTTTTCGAATCTGAGCTTTGGTTCAAAAGTAACACGTTCTGGTTGAATTGAGTTTTTCTGCAAATTCTAAGATATACTTGGGTGTAACTCCCCAGGGAAACATCAGATCACAAAATGGGTTGGTTTTTTAGCATTCCCGACTCAGGACACTACTAATATACGTTTGTTTTTCGAATCTGAGCTTTGGTTCAAAAGTAACATGTTCTGGTTGAATTGAGTTTTTCTCCAAATTCTAAGATATACTTGGGTGTAACTCCCCAGGGAAACATCAGATCACAAAATGGGTTGGTTTTTTACCATTCCCGACTCAGGACACTACTAATATACGTTTGTTTTTCGAATCTGAGCTTTGGTTCAAAAGTACCACGTTCTGGTTGAATTGAGTTTTTCTGCAAATTCTAAGATATACTTGGGTGTAACTCCCCAGGGAAACATCAGATCACAAAATGGGTTGGTTTTTTAGCATTCCCGACACAGGACACTACTAATATACGTTTGTTTTTGGAATCTGAGCTTTGGTTCAAAAGTAACATGTTCTGGTTGAATTGAGTTTTTCTGCAAATTCTAAGATATACTTGGGTGTAACTCCCCAGGGAAACATCAGATCACAAAATGGGTTGGTTTTTTAGCATTCCCGACTCAGGACACTACTAATATATGTTTGTTTTTCGAATCTGAGCTTTGGTTCAAAAGTAACACGTTCTGGTTGAATTGAGTTTTTCTGCAAATTCTAAGATATACTTGGGTGTAACTCCCCAGGGAAACATCCGACCACAAAATGGGTTGGTTTTTTAGCATTCCCGACTCAGGACACTACTAATATACGTTTGTTTTTCGAATCTGAGCTTTGGTTCAAAAGTAACACGTTGTCGTTGAATTGAGTTTTTCTGCAAATTCTAAGATATACTTGGTTGTAACTCCCCAGGGAAACATCAGATCACAAAATGGGTTGGTTTTTTAGCATTCCCGACACAGGACACTACTAATATACGTTTGTTTTTGGAATCTGAGCTTTGGTTCAAAAGTAACATGTTCTGGTTGAATTGAGTTTTTCTGCAAATTCTAAGATATACTTGGGTGTAACTCCCCAGGGAAACATCAGATCACAAAATGGGTTGGTTTTTTAGCATTCCCGACTCAGGACACTACTAATATACGTTAGTTTTTCGAATCTGAGCTTTGGTTCAAAAGTAACACGTTCTGGTTGAATTGAGTTTTTCTGCAAATTCTAAGATATACTTGGGTGTAACTCCCCAGGGAAACATCAGATCACAAAATGGGTTGGTTTTTTAGCATTCCCGACTCAGGACACTACTAATATACGTTTGTTTTTCGAATCTGAGCTTTGGTTCAAAAGTAACATGTTCTGGTTGAATTGAGTTTTTCTCCAAATTCTAAGATATACTTGGGTGTAACTCCCCAGGGAAACATCAGATCACAAAATGGGTTGGTTTTTTACCATTCCCGACTCAGGACACTACTAATATACGTTTGTTTTTCGAATCTGAGCTTTGGTTCAAAAGTAACACGTTCTGGTTGAATTGAGTTTTTCTGCAAATTCTAAGATATACTTGGGTGTAACTCCCCAGGGAAACATCAGATCACAAAATGGGTTGGTTTTTTAGCATTCCCGACACAGGACACTACTAATATACGTTTGTTTTTGGAATCTGAGCTTTGGTTCAAAAGTAACATGTTCTGGTTGAATTGAGTTTTTCTGCAAATTCTAAGATATACTTGGGTGTAACTCCCCAGGGAAACATCAGATCACAAAATGGGTTGGTTTTTTAGCATTCCCGACTCAGGACACTACTAATATATGTTTGTTTTTCGAATCTGAGCTTTGGTTCAAAAGTAACACGTTCTGGTTGAATTGAGTTTTTCTGCAAATTCTAAGATATACTTGGGTGTAACTCCCCAGGGAAACATCCGACCACAAAATGGGTTGGTTTTTTAGCATTCCCGACTCAGGACACTACTAATATACGTTTGTTTTTCGAATCTGAGCTTTGGTTCAAAAGTAACACGTTCTGGTTGAATTGAGTTTTTCTGTAAATTCTAAGATATACTTGGGTGTAACTCCCCAGGGAAACATCAGATCACAAAATGGGTTGGTTTTTTAGCATTCCCGACTCAGGACACTACTAATATACGTTTGTTTTTCGAATCTGAGCTTTGGTTCAAAAGTAACATGTTCTGGTTGAATTGAGTTTTTCTCCAAATTCTAAGATATACTTGGGTGTAACTCCCCAGGGAAACATCAGATCACAAAATGGGTTGGTTTTTTACCATTCCCGACTCAGGACACTACTAATATACGTTTGTTTTTCGAATCTGAGCTTTGGTTCAAAAGTACCACGTTCTGGTTGAATTGAGTTTTTCTGCAAATTCTAAGATATACTTGGGTGTAACTCCCCAGGGAAACATCAGATCACAAAATGGGTTGGTTTTTTAGCATTCCCGACACAGGACACTACTAATATACGTTTGTTTTTGGAATCTGAGCTTTGGTTCAAAAGTAACATGTTCTGGTTGAATTGAGTTTTTCTGCAAATTCTAAGATATACTTGGGTGTAACTCCCCAGGGAAACATCAGATCACAAAATGGGTTGGTTTTTTAGCATTCCCGACTCAGGACACTACTAATATATGTTTGTTTTTCGAATCTGAGCTTTGGTTCAAAAGTAACACGTTCTCGTTGAATTGAGTTTTTCTGCAAATTCTAAGATATACTTGGGTGTAACTCCCCAGGGAAACATCCGACCACAAAATGGGTTGGTTTTTTAGCATTCCCGACTCAGGACACTACTAATATACGTTTGTTTTTCGAATCTGAGCTTTGGTTCAAAAGTAACACGTTGTCGTTGAATTGAGTTTTTCTGCAAATTCTAAGATATACTTGGTTGTAACTCCCCAGGGAAACATCAGATCACAAAATGGGTTGGTTTTTTAGCATTCCCGACACAGGACACTACTAATATACGTTTGTTTTTGGAATCTGAGCTTTGGTTCAAAAGTAACATGTTCTGGTTGAATTGAGTTTTTCTGCAAATTCTAAGATATACTTGGGTGTAACTCCCCAGGGAAACATCAGATCACAAAATGGGTTGGTTTTTTAGCATTCCCGACTCAGGACACTACTAATATACGTTAGTTTTTCGAATCTGAGCTTTGGTTCAAAAGTAACACGTTCTGGTTGAATTGAGTTTTTCTGCAAATTCTAAGATATACTTGGGTGTAACTCCCCAGGGAAACATCAGATCACAAAATGGGTTGGTTTTTTAGCATTCCCGACTCAGGACACTACTAATATACGTTTGTTTTTCGAATCTGAGCTTTGGTTCAAAAGTAACATGTTCTGGTTGAATTGAGTTTTTCTCCAAATTCTAAGATATACTTGGGTGTAACTCCCCAGGGAAACATCAGATCACAAAATGGGTTGGTTTTTTACCATTCCCGACTCAGGACACTACTAATATACGTTTGTTTTTCGAATCTGAGCTTTGGTTCAAAAGTAACACGTTCTGGTTGAATTGAGTTTTTCTGCAAATTCTAAGATATACTTGGGTGTAACTCCCCAGGGAAACATCAGATCACAAAATGGGTTGGTTTTTTAGCATTCCCGACACAGGACACTACTAATATACGTTTGTTTTTGGAATCTGAGCTTTGGTTCAAAAGTAACATGTTCTGGTTGAATTGAGTTTTTCTGCAAATTCTAAGATATACTTGGGTGTAACTCCCCAGGGAAACATCAGATCACAAAATGGGTTGGTTTTTTAGCATTCCCGACTCAGGACACTACTAATATACGTTTGTTTTTCGAATCTGAGCTTTGGTTCAAAAGTAACATGTTCTGGTTGAATTGAGTTTTTCTCCAAATTCTAAGATATACTTGGGTGTAACTCCCCAGGGAAACATCAGATCACAAAATGGGTTGGTTTTTTAGCATTCCCGACTCAGGACACTACTAATATACGTTTGTTTTTCGAATCTGAGCTTTGGTTCAAAAGTAACACGTTGTCGTTGAATTGAGTTTTTCTGCAAATTCTAAGATATACTTGGTTGTAACTCCCCAGGGAAACATCAGATCACAAAATGGGTTGGTTTTTTAGCATTCCCGACACAGGACACTACTAATATACGTTTGTTTTTGGAATCTGAGCTTTGGTTCAAAAGTAACATGTTCTGGTTGAATTGAGTTTTTCTGCAAATTCTAAGATATACTTGGGTGTAACTCCCCAGGGAAACATCAGATCACAAAATGGGTTGGTTTTTTAGCATTCCCGACTCAGGACACTACTAATATACGTTAGTTTTTCGAATCTGAGCTTTGGTTCAAAAGTAACACGTTCTGGTTGAATTGAGTTTTTCTGCAAATTCTAAGATATACTTGGGTGTAACTCCCCAGGGAAACATCAGATCACAAAATGGGTTGGTTTTTTAGCATTCCCGACTCAGGACACTACTAATATACGTTTGTTTTTCGAATCTGAGCTTTGGTTCAAAAGTAACATGTTCTGGTTGAATTGAGTTTTTCTCCAAATTCTAAGATATACTTGGGTGTAACTCCCCAGGGAAACATCAGATCACAAAATGGGTTGGTTTTTTACCATTCCCGACTCAGGACACTACTAATATACGTTTGTTTTTCGAATCTGAGCTTTGGTTCAAAAGTACCACGTTCTGGTTGAATTGAGTTTTTCTGCAAATTCTAAGATATACTTGGGTGTAACTCCCCAGGGAAACATCAGATCACAAAATGGGTTGGTTTTTTAGCATTCCCGACACAGGACACTACTAATATACGTTTGTTTTTGGAATCTGAGCTTTGGTTCAAAAGTAACATGTTCTGGTTGAATTGAGTTTTTCTGCAAATTCTAAGATATACTTGGGTGTAACTCCCCAGGGAAACATCAGATCACAAAATGGGTTGGTGTTTTAGCATTCCCGACTCAGGACACTACTAATATATGTTTGTTTTTCGAATCTGAGCTTTGGTTCAAAAGTAACACGTTCTGGTTGAATTGAGTTTTTCTGCAAATTCTAAGATATACTTGGGTGTAACTCCCCAGGGAAACATCCGACCACAAAATGGGTTGGTTTTTTAGCATTCCCGACTCAGGACACTACTAATATACGTTTGTTTTTCGAATCTGAGCTTTGGTTCAAAAGTAACACGTTGTCGTTGAATTGAGTTTTTCTGCAAATTCTAAGATATACTTGGTTGTAACTCCCCAGGGAAACATCAGATCACAAAATGGGTTGGTTTTTTAGCATTCCCGACACAGGACACTACTAATATACGTTTGTTTTTGGAATCTGAGCTTTGGTTCAAAAGTAACATGTTCTGGTTGAATTGAGTTTTTCTGCAAATTCTAAGATATACTTGGGTGTAACTCCCCAGGGAAACATCAGATCACAAAATGGGTTGGTTTTTTAGCATTCCCGACTCAGGACACTACTAATATACGTTAGTTTTTCGAATCTGAGCTTTGGTTCAAAAGTAACACGTTCTGGTTGAATTGAGTTTTTCTGCAAATTCTAAGATATACTTGGGTGTAACTCCCCAGGGAAACATCAGATCACAAAATGGGTTGGTTTTTTAGCATTCCCGACTCAGGACACTACTAATATACGTTTGTTTTTCGAATCTGAGCTTTGGTTCAAAAGTAACATGTTCTGGTTGAATTGAGTTTTTCTCCAAATTCTAAGATATACTTGGGTGTAACTCCCCAGGGAAACATCAGATCACAAAATGGGTTGGTTTTTTACCATTCCCGACTCAGGACACTACTAATATACGTTTGTTTTTCGAATCTGAGCTTTGGTTCAAAAGTAACACGTTCTGGTTGAATTGAGTTTTTCTGCAAATTCTAAGATATACTTGGGTGTAACTCCCCAGGGAAACATCAGATCACAAAATGGGTTGGTTTTTTAGCATTCCCGACACAGGACACTACTAATATACGTTTGTTTTTGGAATCTGAGCTTTGGTTCAAAAGTAACATGTTCTGGTTGAATTGAGTTTTTCTGCAAATTCTAAGATATACTTGGGTGTAACTCCCCAGGGAAACATCAGATCACAAAATGGGTTGGTTTTTTAGCATTCCCGACTCAGGACACTACTAATATACGTTTGTTTTTCGAATCTGAGCTTTGGTTCAAAAGTAACACGTTCTGGTTGAATTGAGTTTTTCTGCAAATTCTAAGATATACTTGGGTGTAACTCCCCAGGGAAACATCCGACCACAAAATGGGTTGGTTTTTTAGCATTCCCGACTCAGGACACTACTAATATACGTTTGTTTTTCGAATCTGAGCTTTGGTTCAAAAGTAACACGTTCTGGTTGAATTGAGTTTTTCTGTAAATTCTAAGATATACTTGGGTGTAACTCCCCAGGGAAACATCAGATCACAAAATGGGTTGGTTTTTTAGCATTCCCGACTCAGGACACTACTAATATACGTTTGTTTTTCGAATCTGAGCTTTGGTTCAAAAGTAACATGTTCTGGTTGAATTGAGTTTTTCTCCAAATTCTAAGATATACTTGGGTGTAACTCCCCAGGGAAACATCAGATCACAAAATGGGTTGGTTTTTTACCATTCCCGACTCAGGACACTACTAATATACGTTTGTTTTTCGAATCTGAGCTTTGGTTCAAAAGTACCACGTTCTGGTTGAATTGAGTTTTTCTGCAAATTCTAAGATATACTTGGGTGTAACTCCCCAGGGAAACATCAGATCACAAAATGGGTTGGTTTTTTAGCATTCCCGACACAGGACACTACTAATATACGTTTGTTTTTGGAATCTGAGCTTTGGTTCAAAAGTAACATGTTCTGGTTGAATTGAGTTTTTCTGCAAATTCTAAGATATACTTGGGTGTAACTCCCCAGGGAAACATCAGATCACAAAATGGGTTGGTTTTTTAGCATTCCCGACTCAGGACACTACTAATATATGTTTGTTTTTCGAATCTGAGCTTTGGTTCAAAAGTAACACGTTCTGGTTGAATTGAGTTTTTCTGCAAATTCTAAGATATACTTGGGTGTAACTCCCCAGGGAAACATCCGACCACAAAATGGGTTGGTTTTTTAGCATTCCCGACTCAGGACACTACTAATATACGTTTGTTTTTCGAATCTGAGCTTTGGTTCAAAAGTAACACGTTGTCGTTGAATTGAGTTTTTCTGCAAATTCTAAGATATACTTGGTTGTAACTCCCCAGGGAAACATCAGATCACAAAATGGGTTGGTTTTTTAGCATTCCCGACACAGGACACTACTAATATACGTTTGTTTTTGGAATCTGAGCTTTGGTTCAAAAGTAACATGTTCTGGTTGAATTGAGTTTTTCTGCAAATTCTAAGATATACTTGGGTGTAACTCCCCAGGGAAACATCAGATCACAAAATGGGTTGGTTTTTTAGCATTCCCGACTCAGGACACTACTAATATACGTTAGTTTTTCGAATCTGAGCTTTGGTTCAAAAGTAACACGTTCTGGTTGAATTGAGTTTTTCTGCAAATTCTAAGATATACTTGGGTGTAACTCCCCAGGGAAACATCAGATCACAAAATGGGTTGGTTTTTTAGCATTCCCGACTCAGGACACTACTAATATACGTTTGTTTTTCGAATCTGAGCTTTGGTTCAAAAGTAACATGTTCTGGTTGAATTGAGTTTTTCTCCAAATTCTAAGATATACTTGGGTGTAACTCCCCAGGGAAACATCAGATCACAAAATGGGTTGGTTTTTTACCATTCCCGACTCAGGACACTACTAATATACGTTTGTTTTTCGAATCTGAGCTTTGGTTCAAAAGTAACACGTTCTGGTTGAATTGAGTTTTTCTGCAAATTCTAAGATATACTTGGGTGTAACTCCCCAGGGAAACATCAGATCACAAAATGGGTTGGTTTTTTAGCATTCCCGACACAGGACACTACTAATATACGTTTGTTTTTGGAATCTGAGCTTTGGTTCAAAAGTAACATGTTCTGGTTGAATTGAGTTTTTCTGCAAATTCTAAGATATACTTGGGTGTAACTCCCCAGGGAAACATCAGATCACAAAATGGGTTGGTTTTTTAGCATTCCCGACTCAGGACACTACTAATATATGTTTGTTTTTCGAATCTGAGCTTTGGTTCAAAAGTAACACGTTCTGGTTGAATTGAGTTTTTCTGCAAATTCTAAGATATACTTGGGTGTAACTCCCCAGGGAAACATCCGACCACAAAATGGGTTGGTTTTTTAGCATTCCCGACTCAGGACACTACTAATATACGTTTGTTTTTCGAATCTGAGCTTTGGTTCAAAAGTAACACGTTCTGGTTGAATTGAGTTTTTCTGTAAATTCTAAGATATACTTGGGTGTAACTCCCCAGGGAAACATCAGATCACAAAATGGGTTGGTTTTTTAGCATTCCCGACTCAGGACACTACTAATATACGTTTGTTTTTCGAATCTGAGCTTTAGTTCAAAAGTAACACGTTCTGGTTGAATTGAGTTTTTCTGGAAATTCTAAGATATACTTGGGTGTAACTCCCCAGGGAAACATCAGATCACAAAATGGGTTGGTTTTTTAGCATTCCCGACTCAGGACACTACTTATATACGTTTGTTTTTCGAATCTGAGCTTTGGTTCAAAAGTAACACGTTGTCGTTGAATTGAGTTTTTCTGTAAATTCTAAGATATACTTGGGTGTAACTCCCCAGGGAAACATCAGATCACAAAATGGGTTGGTTTTTTAGCATTCCCGACTCAGGACACTACTAATATACGTTAGTTTTTCGAATCTGAGCTTTGGTTCAAAAGTAACACGTTCTGGTTGAATTGAGTTTTTCTGCAAATTCTAAGATATACTTGGGTGTAACTCCCCAGGGAAACATCAGATCACAAAATGGGTTGGTTTTTTAGCATTCCCGACTCAGGACACTACTAATATACGTTTGTTTTTGGAATCTGAGCTTTGGTTCAAAAGTAACATGTTCTGGTTGAATTGAGTTTTTCTGCAAATTCTAAGATATACTTGGGTGTAACTCCCCAGGGAAACATCAGATCACAAAATGGGTTGGTTTTTTACCATTCCCGACTCAGGACACTACTAATATACGTTTGTTTTTCGAATCTGAGCTTTGGTTCAAAAGTAACACGTTCTGGTTGAATTGAGTTTTTCTGCAAATTCTAAGATATACTTGGGTGTAACTCCCCAGGGAAACATCAGATCACAAAATGGGTTGGTTTTTTAGCATTCCCGACACAGGACACTACTAATACACGTTTGTTTTTCGAATCTGAGCTTTGGTTCAAAAGTAACACGTTCTGGTTGAATTGAGTTTTTCTGCAAATTCTAAGATATACTTGGGTGTAACTCCCCAGGGAAACATCAGATCACAAAATGGAGTGGTTTTTTAGCATTCCCGACTCAGGACACTACTAATATACGTTTGTTTTTCGAATCTGAGCTTTGGTTCAAAAGTAACACGTTCTGGTTGAATTGAGTTTTTCTGCAAATTCTAAGATATACTTGGGTGTAACTCCCCAGGGAAACATCAGATCACAAAATGGGTTGGTTTTTTAGCATTCCCGACTCAGGACACTACTAATATACGTTTGTTTTTCGAATCTGAGCTTTGGTTCAAAAGTAACACGTTCTGGTTGAATTGAGTTTTTCTCCAAATTCTAAGATATACTTGAGTGTAACTCACCAGGGAAACATCAGATCACAAAATGGGTTGTTTTTTTAGCATTCCCGACTCAGGACACTACTAATATACGTTAGTTTTTCGAATCTGAGCTTTGGTTCAAAAGTAACACGTTCTGGTTGAATTGAGTTTTTCTGCAAATTCTAAGATATACTTGGGTGTAACTCCCCAGGGAAACATCAGATCACAAAATGGGTTGGTTTTTTAGCATTCCCGACTCAGGACACTACTAATATACGTTTGTTTTTCGAATCTGAGCTTTGGTTCAAAAGTAACATGTTCTGGTTGAATTGAGTTTTTCTCCAAATTCTAAGATATACTTGGGTGTAACTCCCCAGGGAAACATCAGATCACAAAATGGGTTGGTTTTTTAGCATTCCCGACTCAGGACACTACTAATATACGTTTGTTTTTCGAATCTGAGCTTTGGTTCAAAAGTAACACGTTGTCGTTGAATTGAGTTTTTCTGCAAATTCTAAGATATACTTGGTTGTAACTCCCCAGGGAAACATCAGATCACAAAATGGGTTGGTTTTTTAGCATTCCCGACACAGGACACTACTAATATACGTTTGTTTTTGGAATCTGAGCTTTGGTTCAAAAGTAACATGTTCTGGTTGAATTGAGTTTTTCTGCAAATTCTAAGATATACTTGGGTGTAACTCCCCAGGGAAACATCAGATCACAAAATGGGTTGGTTTTTTAGCATTCCCGACTCAGGACACTACTAATATACGTTAGTTTTTCGAATCTGAGCTTTGGTTCAAAAGTAACACGTTCTGGTTGAATTGAGTTTTTCTGCAAATTCTAAGATATACTTGGGTGTAACTCCCCAGGGAAACATCAGATCACAAAATGGGTTGGTTTTTTAGCATTCCCGACTCAGGACACTACTAATATACGTTTGTTTTTCGAATCTGAGCTTTGGTTCAAAAGTAACATGTTCTGGTTGAATTGAGTTTTTCTCCAAATTCTAAGATATACTTGGGTGTAACTCCCCAGGGAAACATCAGATCACAAAATGGGTTGGTTTTTTACCATTCCCGACTCAGGACACTACTAATATACGTTTGTTTTTCGAATCTGAGCTTTGGTTCAAAAGTAACATGTTCTGGTTGAATTGAGTTTTTCTCCAAATTCTAAGATATACTTGGGTGTAACTCCCCAGGGAAACATCAGATCACAAAATGGGTTGGTTTTTTAGCATTCCCGACACAGGACACTACTAATATACGTTTGTTTTTGGAATCTGAGCTTTGGTTCAAAAGTAACATGTTCTGGTTGAATTGAGTTTTTCTGCAAATTCTAAGATATACTTGGGTGTAACTCCCCAGGGAAACATCAGATCACAAAATGGGTTGGTTTTTTAGCATTCCCGACTCAGGACACTACTAATATATGTTTGTTTTTCGAATCTGAGCTTTGGTTCAAAAGTAACACGTTCTGGTTGAATTGAGTTTTTCTGCAAATTCTAAGATATACTTGGGTGTAACTCCCCAGGGAAACATCCGACCACAAAATGGGTTGGTTTTTTAGCATTCCCGACTCAGGACACTACTAATATACGTTTGTTTTTCGAATCTGAGCTTTGGTTCAAAAGTAACACGTTCTGGTTGAATTGAGTTTTTCTGTAAATTCTAAGATATACTTGGGTGTAACTCCCCAGGGAAACATCAGATCACAAAATGGGTTGGTTTTTTAGCATTCCCGACTCAGGACACTACTAATATACGTTTGTTTTTCGAATCTGAGCTTTAGTTCAAAAGTAACACGTTCTGGTTGAATTGAGTTTTTCTGGAAATTCTAAGATATACTTGGGTGTAACTCCCCAGGGAAACATCAGATCACAAAATGGGTTGGTTTTTTAGCATTCCCGACTCAGGACACTACTTATATACGTTTGTTTTTCGAATCTGAGCTTTGGTTCAAAAGTAACACGTTGTCGTTGAATTGAGTTTTTCTGTAAATTCTAAGATATACTTGCGTGTAACTCCCCAGGGAAACATCAGATCACAAAATGGAGTGGTTTTTTAGCATTCCCGACTCAGGACACTACTAATATGTGTTTGTTTTTCGAATCTGAGCTTTGGTTCAAAAGTAACACGTTCTGGTTCAATTGAGTTTTTCTGCAAATTCTAAGATATACTTTGGTGTAACTCCCCAGGGAAACATCCGTCCACAAAATGGGTTGGTTTTTTAGCATTCCCGACTCAGGACACTACTAATATACGTTTGTTTTTCGAATCTGAGCTTTGGTTCAAAAGTAACACGTTCTGGTTGAATTGAGTTTTTCTCCAAATTCTAAGATATACTTGGGTGTAACTCCCCAGGGAAACATCAGATCACAAAATGGGTTGGTTTTTTAGCATTCCCGACTCAGGACACTACTAATATACGTTTGTTTTTGGAATCTGAGCTTTGGTTCAAAAGTAACATGTTCTGGTTGAATTGAGTTTTTCTGCAAATTCTAAGATATACTTGGGTGTAACTCCCCAGGGAAACATCAGATCACAAAATGGGTTGGTTTTTTAGCATTCCCGACTCAGGACACTACTAATATACGTTTGTTTTTCGAATCTGAGCTTTAGTTCAAAAGTAACACGTTCTGGTTGAATTGAGTTTTTCTGCAAATTCTAAGATATACTTGGGTGTAACTCCCCAGGGAAACATCAGATCACAAAATGGGTTGGTTTTTTAGCATTCCCGACACAGGACACTACTAATATACGTTTGTTTTTGGAATCTGAGCTTTGGTTCAAAAGTAACACGTTCTGGTTGAATTGAGTTTTTCTGCAAATTCTAAGATATACTTGGGTGTAACTCCCCAGGGAAACATCAGATCACAAAATGGGTTGGTTTTTTAGCATTCCCGACTCAGGACACTACTAATATACGTTTGTTTTTCGAATCTGAGCTTTGGTTCAAAAGTAACACGTTCTGGTTGAATTGAGTTTTTCTGCAAATTCTAAGATATACTTGGGTGTAACTCCCCAGGGAAACATCAGATCACAAAATGGGTTGGTTTTTTAGCATTCCCGACACAGGACACTACTAATACACGTTTGTTTTTCGAATCTGAGCTTTGGTTCAAAAGTAACACGTTCTGGTTGAATTGAGTTTTTCTGCAAATTCTAAGATATACTTGGGTGTAACTCCCCAGGGAAACATCAGATCACAAAATGGAGTGGTTTTTTAGCATTCCCGACTCAGGACACTACTAATATACGTTTGTTTTTCGAATCTGAGCTTTGGTTCAAAAGTAACACGTTCTGGTTGAATTGAGTTTTTCTGCAAATTCTAAGATATACTTGAGTGTAACTCACCAGGGAAACATCAGATCACAAAATGGGTTGGTTTTTTAGCATTCCCGACTCAGGACACTACTAATATACGTTTTTTTTTCAAATCTGAGCTTTGGTTCAAAAGTAACACGTTCTGGTTGAATTGAGTTTTTCTGCAAATTCTAAGATATACTTGGGTGTAACTCCCCAGGGAAACATCAGATCACAAAATGGGTTGGTTTTTTAGCATTCCCGACACAGGACACTACTAATATACGTTTGTTTTTGGAATCTGAGCTTTGGTTCAAAATAACATGTTCTGGTTGAATTGAGTTTTTCTGCAAATTCTAAGATATACTTGGGTGTAACTCCCCAGGGAAACATCAGATCACAAAATGGGTTGGTTTTTTAGCATTCCCGACTCAGGACACTACTTATATATGTTTGTTTTTCGAATCTGAGCTTTGGTTCAAAAGTAACACGTTGTCGTTGAATTGAGTTTTTCTGTAAATTCTAAGATATACTTGGGTGTAACTCCCCAGGGAAACATCAAATCACAAAATGGGTTGGTTTTTTAGCATTCCCGACTCAGGACACTACTAATATACGTTTGTTTTTCGAATCTGAGCTTTGGTTCAAAAGTAACACGTTCTGGTTGAATTGAGTTTTTCTGCAAATTCTAAGATATACTTGGGTGTAACTCCCCAAGGAAACATCAGATCACAAAATGGGTTGGTTTTTTAGCATTCCCGACTCAGGACACTACTAATATACGTTTGTTTTTCGAATCTGAGCTTTGGTTCAAAAGTAACACGTTCTGGTTGAATTGAGTTTTTCTGCAAATTCTAAGATATACTTGGGTGTAACTCCCCAGGGAAACATCAGATCACAAAATGGGTTGGTTTTTTAGCATTCCCGACACAGGACACTACTAATATACGTTTGTTTTTGGAATCTGAGCTTTGGTTCAAAAGTAACATGTTCTGGTTGAATTGAGTTTTTCTGCAAATTCTAAGATATACTTGGGTGTAACTCCCCAGGGAAACATCAGATCACAAAATGGAGTGGTTTTTTAGCATTCCCGACTCAGGACACTACTAATATACGTTTGTTTTTCGAATCTGAGCTTTGGTTCAAAAGTAACACGTTCTGGTTGAATTGAGTTTTTCTGCAAATTCTAAGATATACTTGGGTGTAACTCCCCAGGGAAACATCAGATCACAAAATGGGTTGGTTTTTTAGCATTCCCGACTCAGGACACTACTAATATACGTTTGTTTTTCGAATCTGAGCTTTGGTTCAAAAGTAACATGTTCTGGTTGAATTGAGTTTTTCTCCAAATTCTAAGATATACTTTGGTGTAACTCCCCAGGGAAACATCCGTCCACAAAATGGGTTGGTTTTTTAGCATTCCCGACTCAGGACACTACTAATATACGTTTGTTTTTCGAATCTGAGCTTTGGTTCAAAAGTAACACGTTCTGGTTGAATTGAGTTTTTCTCCAAATTCTAAGATATACTTGGGTGTAACTCCCCAGGGAAACATCAGATCACAAAATGGGTTGGTTTTTTAGCATTCCCGACTCAGGACACTACTAATATACGTTTGTTTTTGGAATCTGAGCTTTGGTTCAAAAGTAACATGTTCTGGTTGAATTGAGTTTTTCTGCAAATTCTAAGATATACTTGGGTGTAACTCCCCAGGGAAACATCAGATCACAAAATGGGTTGGTTTTTTAGCATTCCCGACTCAGGACACTACTAATATACGTTTGTTTTTCGAATCTGAGCTTTAGTTCAAAAGTAACACGTTCTGGTTGAATTGAGTTTTTCTGCAAATTCTAAGATATACTTGGGTGTAACTCCCCAGGGAAACATCAGATCACAAAATGGGTTGGTTTTTTAGCATTCCCGACACAGGACACTACTAATATACGTTTGTTTTTGGAATCTGAGCTTTGGTTCAAAAGTAACACGTTCTGGTTGAATTGAGTTTTTCTGCAAATTCTAAGATATACTTGGGTGTAACTCCCCAGGGAAACATCAGATCACAAAATGGGTTGGTTTTTTAGCATTCCCGACTCAGGACACTACTAATATACGTTTGTTTTTCGAATCTGAGCTTTGGTTCAAAAGTAACACGTTCTGGTTGAATTGAGTTTTTCTGCAAATTCTAAGATATACTTGGGTGTAACTCCCCAGGGAAACATCAGATCACAAAATGGGTTGGTTTTTTAGCATTCCCGACACAGGACACTACTAATACACGTTTGTTTTTCGAATCTGAGCTTTGGTTCAAAAGTAACACGTTCTGGTTGAATTGAGTTTTTCTGCAAATTCTAAGATATACTTGGGTGTAACTCCCCAGGGAAACATCAGATCACAAAATGGAGTGGTTTTTTAGCATTCCCGACTCAGGACACTACTAATATACGTTTGTTTTTCGAATCTGAGCTTTGGTTCAAAAGTAACACGTTCTGGTTGAATTGAGTTTTTCTGCAAATTCTAAGATATACTTGAGTGTAACTCACCAGGGAAACATCAGATCACAAAATGGGTTGGTTTTTTAGCATTCCCGACTCAGGACACTACTAATATACGTTTTTTTTTCAAATCTGAGCTTTGGTTCAAAAGTAACACGTTCTGGTTGAATTGAGTTTTTCTGCAAATTCTAAGATATACTTGGGTGTAACTCCCCAGGGAAACATCAGATCACAAAATGGGTTGGTTTTTTAGCATTCCCGACACAGGACACTACTAATATACGTTTGTTTTTGGAATCTGAGCTTTGGTTCAAAATAACATGTTCTGGTTGAATTGAGTTTTTCTGCAAATTCTAAGATATACTTGGGTGTAACTCCCCAGGGAAACATCAGATCACAAAATGGGTTGGTTTTTTAGCATTCCCGACTCAGGACACTACTTATATATGTTTGTTTTTCGAATCTGAGCTTTGGTTCAAAAGTAACACGTTGTCGTTGAATTGAGTTTTTCTGTAAATTCTAAGATATACTTGGGTGTAACTCCCCAGGGAAACATCAAATCACAAAATGGGTTGGTTTTTTAGCATTCCCGACTCAGGACACTACTAATATACGTTTGTTTTTCGAATCTGAGCTTTGGTTCAAAAGTAACACGTTCTGGTTGAATTGAGTTTTTCTGCAAATTCTAAGATATACTTGGGTGTAACTCCCCAAGGAAACATCAGATCACAAAATGGGTTGGTTTTTTAGCATTCCCGACTCAGGACACTACTAATATACGTTTGTTTTTCGAATCTGAGCTTTGGTTCAAAAGTAACACGTTCTGGTTGAATTGAGTTTTTCTGCAAATTCTAAGATATACTTGGGTGTAACTCCCCAGGGAAACATCAGATCACAAAATGGGTTGGTTTTTTAGCATTCCCGACACAGGACACTACTAATATACGTTTGTTTTTGGAATCTGAGCTTTGGTTCAAAAGTAACATGTTCTGGTTGAATTGAGTTTTTCTGCAAATTCTAAGATATACTTGGGTGTAACTCCCCAGGGAAACATCAGATCACAAAATGGAGTGGTTTTTTAGCATTCCCGACTCAGGACACTACTAATATACGTTTGTTTTTCGAATCTGAGCTTTGGTTCAAAAGTAACACGTTCTGGTTGAATTGAGTTTTTCTGCAAATTCTAAGATATACTTGGGTGTAACTCCCCAGGGAAACATCAGATCACAAAATGGGTTGGTTTTTTAGCATTCCCGACTCAGGACACTACTAATATACGTTTGTTTTTCGAATCTGAGCTTTGGTTCAAAAGTAACATGTTCTGGTTGAATTGAGTTTTTCTCCAAATTCTAAGATATACTTGGGTGTAACTCCCCAGGGAAACATCAGATCACAAAATGGGTTGGTTTTTTAGCATTCCCGACTCAGGACACTACTAATATACGTTTGTTTTTGGAATCTAAGCTTTGGTTCAAAAGTAACATGTTCTGGTTGAATTGAGTTTTTCTGCAAATTCTAAGATATACTTGGGTGTAACTCCCCAGGGAAACATCAGATCACAAAATGGGTTGGTTTTTTAGCATTCCCGACTCAGGACACTACTAATATACGTTTGTTTTTCGAATCTGAGCTTTAGTTCAAAAGTAACACGTTCTGGTTGAATTGAGTTTTTCTGCAAATTCTAAGATATACTTGGGTGTAACTCCCCAGGGAAACATCAGATCACAAAATGGGTTGGTTTTTTAGCATTCCCGACACAGGACACTACTAATATACGTTTGTTTTTGGAATCTGAGCTTTGGTTCAAAAGTAACATGTTCTGGTTGAATTGAGTTTTTCTGCAAATTCTAAGATATACTTGGGTGTAACTCCCCAGGGAAACATCAGATCACAAAATGGGTTGGTTTTTTAGCATTCCCGACTCAGGACACTACTAATATACGTTTGTTTTTCGAATCTGAGCTTTGGTTCAAAAGTAACACGTTCTGGTTGAATTGAGTTTTTCTGCAAATTCTAAGATATACTTGGGTGTAACTCCCCAGGGAAACATCAGATCACAAAATGGGTTGGTTTTTTAGCATTCCCGACACAGGACACTACTAATACACGTTTGTTTTTCGAATCTGAGCTTTGGTTCAAAAGTAACACGTTCTGGTTGAATTGAGTTTTTCTGCAAATTCTAAGATATACTTGGGTGTAACTCCCCAGGGAAACATCAGATCACAAAATGGGTTGGTTTTTTAGCATTCCCGACTCAGGACACTACTAATATACGTTTGTTTTTCGAATCTGAGCTTTGGTTCAAAAGTAACACGTTCTGGTTGAATTGAGTTTTTCTGCAAATTCTAAGATATACTTGGGTGTAACTCCCCAGGGAAACATCAGATCACAAAATGGGTTGGTTTTTTAGCATTCCCGACTCAGGACACTACTAATATACGTTTGTTTTTCGAATCTGAGCTTTGGTTCAAAAGTAACACGTTCTGGTTGAATTGAGTTTTTCTCCAAATTCTAAGATATACTTGGGTGTAACTCCCCAGGGAAACATCAGATCACAAAATGGGTTGGGTTTTTAGCATTCCCGACTCAGGACACTACTAATATACGTTTGTTTTTCGAATCTGAGCTTTGGTTCAAAAGTAACACGTTCTGGTTGAATTGAGTTTTTCTGCAAATTCTAAGATATACTTGGGTGTAACTCCCCAGGGAAACATCAGATCACAAAATGGGTTGGTTTTTTAGCATTCCCGACACAGGACACTACTAATACACGTTTGTTTTTCGAATCTGAGCTTTGGTTCAAAAGTAACACGTTCTGGTTGAATTGAGTTTTTCTGCAAATTCTAAGATATACTTGGGTGTAACTCCCCAGGGAAACATCAGATCACAAAATGGAGTGGTTTTTTAGCATTCCCGACTCAGGACACTACTAATATACGTTTGTTTTTCGAATCTGAGCTTTAGTTCAAAAGTAACACGTTCTGGTTGAATTGAGTTTTTCTGCAAATTCTAAGATATACTTGGGTGTAACTCCCCAGGGAAACATCAGATCACAAAATGGGTTGGTTTTTTAGCATTCCCGACTCAGGACACTACTTATATACGTTTGTTTTTCGAATCTGAGCTTTGGTTCAAAAGTAACACGTTGTCGTTGAATTGAGTTTTTCTGTAAATTCTAAGATATACTTGGGTGTAACTCCCCAGGGAAACATCAGATCACAAAATGGAGTGGTTTTTTAGCATTCCCGACTCAGGACACTACTAATATGTGTTTGTTTTTCGAATCTGAGCTTTGGTTCAAAAGTAACACGTTCTGGTTCAATTGAGTTTTTCTGCAAATTCTAAGATATACTTTGGTGTAACTCCCCAGGGAAACATCAGATCACAAAATGGGTTGGTTTTTTAGCATTCCCGACACAGGACACTACTAATATACGTTTGTTTTTGGAATCTGAGCTTTGGTTCAAAATAACATGTTCTGGTTGAATTGAGTTTTTCTGCAAATTCTAAGATATACTTGGGTGTAACTCCCCAGGGAAACATCAGATCACAAAATGGGTTGGTTTTTTAGCATTCCCGACTCAGGACACTACTTATATATGTTTGTTTTTCGAATCTGAGCTTTGGTTCAAAAGTAACACGTTGTCGTTGAATTGAGTTTTTCTGTAAATTCTAAGATATACTTGGGTGTAACTCCCCAGGGAAACATCAAATCACAAAATGGGTTGGTTTTTTAGCATTCCCGACTCAGGACACTACTAATATACGTTTGTTTTTCGAATCTGAGCTTTGGTTCAAAAGTAACACGTTCTGGTTGAATTGAGTTTTTCTGCAAATTCTAAGATATACTTGGGTGTAACTCCCCAAGGAAACATCAGATCACAAAATGGGTTGGTTTTTTAGCATTCCCGACTCAGGACACTACTAATATACGTTTGTTTTTCGAATCTGAGCTTTGGTTCAAAAGTAACACGTTCTGGTTGAATTGAGTTTTTCTGCAAATTCTAAGATATACTTGGGTGTAACTCCCCAGGGAAACATCAGATCACAAAATGGGTTGGTTTTTTAGCATTCCCGACACAGGACACTACTAATATACGTTTGTTTTTGGAATCTGAGCTTTGGTTCAAAAGTAACATGTTCTGGTTGAATTGAGTTTTTCTGCAAATTCTAAGATATACTTGGGTGTAACTCCCCAGGGAAACATCAGATCACAAAATGGAGTGGTTTTTTAGCATTCCCGACTCAGGACACTACTAATATACGTTTGTTTTTCGAATCTGAGCTTTGGTTCAAAAGTAACACGTTCTGGTTGAATTGAGTTTTTCTGCAAATTCTAAGATATACTTGGGTGTAACTCCCCAGGGAAACATCAGATCACAAAATGGGTTGGTTTTTTAGCATTCCCGACTCAGGACACTACTAATATACGTTTGTTTTTCGAATCTGAGCTTTGGTTCAAAAGTAACATGTTCTGGTTGAATTGAGTTTTTCTCCAAATTCTAAGATATACTTGGGTGTAACTCCCCAGGGAAACATCAGATCACAAAATGGGTTGGTTTTTTAGCATTCCCGACTCAGGACACTACTAATATACGTTTGTTTTTGGAATCTAAGCTTTGGTTCAAAAGTAACATGTTCTGGTTGAATTGAGTTTTTCTGCAAATTCTAAGATATACTTGGGTGTAACTCCCCAGGGAAACATCAGATCACAAAATGGGTTGGTTTTTTAGCATTCCCGACTCAGGACACTACTAATATACGTTTGTTTTTCGAATCTGAGCTTTAGTTCAAAAGTAACACGTTCTGGTTGAATTGAGTTTTTCTGCAAATTCTAAGATATACTTGGGTGTAACTCCCCAGGGAAACATCAGATCACAAAATGGGTTGGTTTTTTAGCATTCCCGACACAGGACACTACTAATATACGTTTGTTTTTGGAATCTGAGCTTTGGTTCAAAAGTAACATGTTCTGGTTGAATTGAGTTTTTCTGCAAATTCTAAGATATACTTGGGTGTAACTCCCCAGGGAAACATCAGATCACAAAATGGGTTGGTTTTTTAGCATTCCCGACTCAGGACACTACTAATATACGTTTGTTTTTCGAATCTGAGCTTTGGTTCAAAAGTAACACGTTCTGGTTGAATTGAGTTTTTCTGCAAATTCTAAGATATACTTGGGTGTAACTCCCCAGGGAAACATCAGATCACAAAATGGGTTGGTTTTTTAGCATTCCCGACACAGGACACTACTAATACACGTTTGTTTTTCGAATCTGAGCTTTGGTTCAAAAGTAACACGTTCTGGTTGAATTGAGTTTTTCTGCAAATTCTAAGATATACTTGGGTGTAACTCCCCAGGGAAACATCAGATCACAAAATGGGTTGGTTTTTTAGCATTCCCGACTCAGGACACTACTAATATACGTTTGTTTTTCGAATCTGAGCTTTGGTTCAAAAGTAACACGTTCTGGTTGAATTGAGTTTTTCTGCAAATTCTAAGATATACTTGGGTGTAACTCCCCAGGGAAACATCAGATCACAAAATGGGTTGGTTTTTTAGCATTCCCGACTCAGGACACTACTAATATACGTTTGTTTTTCGAATCTGAGCTTTGGTTCAAAAGTAACACGTTCTGGTTGAATTGAGTTTTTCTGCAAATTCTAAGATATACTTGGGTGTAACTCCCCAGGGAAACATCAGATCACAAAATGGAGTGGTTTTTTAGCATTCCCGACTCAGGACACTACTAATATACGTTTGTTTTTCGAATCTGAGCTTTAGTTCAAAAGTAACACGTTCTGGTTGAATTGAGTTTTTCTGCAAATTCTAAGATATACTTGGGTGTAACTCCCCAGGGAAACATCAGATCACAAAATGGGTTGGTTTTTTAGCATTCCCGACTCAGGACACTACTTATATACGTTTGTTTTTCGAATCTGAGCTTTGGTTCAAAAGTAACACGTTGTCGTTGAATTGAGTTTTTCTGTAAATTCTAAGATATACTTGGGTGTAACTCCCCAGGGAAACATCAGATCACAAAATGGAGTGGTTTTTTAGCATTCCCGACTCAGGACACTACTAATATGTGTTTGTTTTTCGAATCTGAGCTTTGGTTCAAAAGTAACACGTTCTGGTTCAATTGAGTTTTTCTGCAAATTCTAAGATATACTTTGGTGTAACTCCCCAGGGAAACATCCGTCCACAAAATGGGTTGGTTTTTTAGCATTCCCGACTCAGGACACTACTAATATACGTTTGTTTTTCGAATCTGAGCTTTGGTTCAAAAGTAACACGTTCTGGTTGAATTGAGTTTTTCTGCAAATTCTAAGATATACTTGGGTGTAACTCCCCAGGGAAACATCAGATCACAAAATGGGTTGGTTTTTTAGCATTCCCGACTCAGGACACTACTAATATACGTTTGTTTTTCGAATCTGAGCTTTGGTTCAAAAGTAACACGTTCTGGTTGAATTGAGTTTTTCTGCAAATTCTAAGATATACTTGGGTGTAACTCCCCAGGGAAACATCAGATCACAAAATGGGTTGGTTTTTTAGCATTCCCGACTCAGGACACTACTAATATACGTTTGTTTTTCGAATCTGAGCTTTGGTTCAAAAGTAACATGTTCTGGTTGAATTGAGTTTTTCTCCAAATTCTAAGATATACTTGGGTGTAACTCCCCAGGGAAACATCAGATCACAAAATGGGTTGGTTTTTTAGCATTCCCGACTCAGGACACTACTTATATATGTTTGTTTTTCGAATCTGAGCTTTGGTTCAAAAGTAACACGTTGTCGTTGAATTGAGTTTTTCTGTAAATTCTAAGATATACTTGGGTGTAACTCCCCAGGGAAACATCAAATCACAAAATGGGTTGGTTTTTTAGCATTCCCGACTCAGGACACTACTAATATACGTTTGTTTTTCGAATCTGAGCTTTGGTTCAAAAGTAACACGTTCTGGTTGAATTGAGTTTTTCTGCAAATTCTAAGATATACTTGGGTGTAACTCCCCAAGGAAACATCAGATCACAAAATGGGTTGGTTTTTTAGCATTCCCGACTCAGGACACTACTAATATACGTTTGTTTTTCGAATCTGAGCTTTGGTTCAAAAGTAACACGTTCTGGTTGAATTGAGTTTTTCTGCAAATTCTAAGATATACTTGGGTGTAACTCCCCAGGGAAACATCAGATCACAAAATGGGTTGGTTTTTTAGCATTCCCGACACAGGACACTACTAATATACGTTTGTTTTTGGAATCTGAGCTTTGGTTCAAAAGTAACATGTTCTGGTTGAATTGAGTTTTTCTGCAAATTCTAAGATATACTTGGGTGTAACTCCCCAGGGAAACATCAGATCACAAAATGGAGTGGTTTTTTAGCATTCCCGACTCAGGACACTACTAATATACGTTTGTTTTTCGAATCTGAGCTTTGGTTCAAAAGTAACACGTTCTGGTTGAATTGAGTTTTTCTGCAAATTCTAAGATATACTTGGGTGTAACTCCCCAGGGAAACATCAGATCACAAAATGGGTTGGTTTTTTAGCATTCCCGACTCAGGACACTACTAATATACGTTTGTTTTTCGAATCTGAGCTTTGGTTCAAAAGTAACATGTTCTGGTTGAATTGAGTTTTTCTCCAAATTCTAAGATATACTTGGGTGTAACTCCCCAGGGAAACATCAGATCACAAAATGGGTTGGTTTTTTAGCATTCCCGACTCAGGACACTACTAATATACGTTTGTTTTTGGAATCTAAGCTTTGGTTCAAAAGTAACATGTTCTGGTTGAATTGAGTTTTTCTGCAAATTCTAAGATATACTTGGGTGTAACTCCCCAGGGAAACATCAGATCACAAAATGGGTTGGTTTTTTAGCATTCCCGACTCAGGACACTACTAATATACGTTTGTTTTTCGAATCTGAGCTTTAGTTCAAAAGTAACACGTTCTGGTTGAATTGAGTTTTTCTGCAAATTCTAAGATATACTTGGGTGTAACTCCCCAGGGAAACATCAGATCACAAAATGGGTTGGTTTTTTAGCATTCCCGACACAGGACACTACTAATATACGTTTGTTTTTGGAATCTGAGCTTTGGTTCAAAAGTAACATGTTCTGGTTGAATTGAGTTTTTCTGCAAATTCTAAGATATACTTGGGTGTAACTCCCCAGGGAAACATCAGATCACAAAATGGGTTGGTTTTTTAGCATTCCCGACTCAGGACACTACTAATATACGTTTGTTTTTCGAATCTGAGCTTTGGTTCAAAAGTAACACGTTCTGGTTGAATTGAGTTTTTCTGCAAATTCTAAGATATACTTGGGTGTAACTCCCCAGGGAAACATCAGATCACAAAATGGGTTGGTTTTTTAGCATTCCCGACACAGGACACTACTAATACACGTTTGTTTTTCGAATCTGAGCTTTGGTTCAAAAGTAACACGTTCTGGTTGAATTGAGTTTTTCTGCAAATTCTAAGATATACTTGGGTGTAACTCCCCAGGGAAACATCAGATCACAAAATGGGTTGGTTTTTTAGCATTCCCGACTCAGGACACTACTAATATACGTTTGTTTTTCGAATCTGAGCTTTGGTTCAAAAGTAACACGTTCTGGTTGAATTGAGTTTTTCTGCAAATTCTAAGATATACTTGGGTGTAACTCCCCAGGGAAACATCAGATCACAAAATGGGTTGGTTTTTTAGCATTCCCGACTCAGGACACTACTAATATACGTTTGTTTTTCGAATCTGAGCTTTGGTTCAAAAGTAACACGTTCTGGTTGAATTGAGTTTTTCTGCAAATTCTAAGATATACTTGGGTGTAACTCCCCAGGGAAACATCAGATCACAAAATGGAGTGGTTTTTTAGCATTCCCGACTCAGGACACTACTAATATACGTTTGTTTTTCGAATCTGAGCTTTAGTTCAAAAGTAACACGTTCTGGTTGAATTGAGTTTTTCTGCAAATTCTAAGATATACTTGGGTGTAACTCCCCAGGGAAACATCAGATCACAAAATGGGTTGGTTTTTTAGCATTCCCGACTCAGGACACTACTTATATACGTTTGTTTTTCGAATCTGAGCTTTGGTTCAAAAGTAACACGTTGTCGTTGAATTGAGTTTTTCTGTAAATTCTAAGATATACTTGGGTGTAACTCCCCAGGGAAACATCAGATCACAAAATGGAGTGGTTTTTTAGCATTCCCGACTCAGGACACTACTAATATGTGTTTGTTTTTCGAATCTGAGCTTTGGTTCAAAAGTAACACGTTCTGGTTCAATTGAGTTTTTCTGCAAATTCTAAGATATACTTTGGTGTAACTCCCCAGGGAAACATCCGTCCACAAAATGGGTTGGTTTTTTAGCATTCCCGACTCAGGACACTACTAATATACGTTTGTTTTTCGAATCTGAGCTTTGGTTCAAAAGTAACACGTTCTGGTTGAATTGAGTTTTTCTGCAAATTCTAAGATATACTTGGGTGTAACTCCCCAGGGAAACATCAGATCACAAAATGGGTTGGTTTTTTAGCATTCCCGACTCAGGACACTACTAATATACGTTTGTTTTTCGAATCTGAGCTTTGGTTCAAAAGTAACACGTTCTGGTTGAATTGAGTTTTTCTCCAAATTCTAAGATATACTTGAGTGTAACTCACCAGGGAAACATCAGATCACAAAATGGGTTGGTTTTTTAGCATTCCCGACTCAGGACACTACTAATATACGTTTGTTTTTCGAATCTGAGCTTTGGTTCAAAAGTAACACGTTCTGGTTGAATTGAGTTTTTCTGCAAATTCTAAGATATACTTGGGTGTAACTCCCCAGGGAAACATCAGATCACAAAATGGGTTGGTTTTTTAGCATTCCCGACTCAGGACACTACTAATATACGTTTGTTTTTCGAATCTGAGCTTTGGTTCAAAAGTAACATGTTCTGGTTGAATTGAGTTTTTCTCCAAATTCTAAGATATACTTGGGTGTAACTCCCCAGGGAAACATCAGATCACAAAATGGGTTGGTTTTTTAGCATTCCCGACTCAGGACACTACTAATATACGTTTGTTTTTGGAATCTGAGCTTTGGTTCAAAAGTAACATGTTCTGGTTGAATTGAGTTTTTCTGCAAATTCTAAGATATACTTGGGTGTAACTCCCCAGGGAAACATCAGATCACAAAATGGGTTGGTTTTTTAGCATTCCCGACTCAGGACACTACTAATATACGTTTGTTTTTCGAATCTGAGCTTTAGTTCAAAAGTAACACGTTCTGGTTGAATTGAGTTTTTCTGCAAATTCTAAGATATACTTGGGTGTAACTCCCCAGGGAAACATCAGATCACAAAATGGGTTGGTTTTTTAGCATTCCCGACACAGGACACTACTAATATACGTTTGTTTTTGGAATCTGAGCTTTGGTTCAAAAGTAACATGTTCTGGTTGAATTGAGTTTTTCTGCAAATTCTAAGATATACTTGGGTGTAACTCCCCAGGGAAACATCAGATCACAAAATGGGTTGGTTTTTTAGCATTCCCGACTCAGGACACTACTAATATACGTTTGTTTTTCGAATCTGAGCTTTGGTTCAAAAGTAACACGTTCTGGTTGAATTGAGTTTTTCTGCAAATTCTAAGATATACTTGGGTGTAACTCCCCAGGGAAACATCAGATCACAAAATGGGTTGGTTTTTTAGCATTCCCGACACAGGACACTACTAATACACGTTTGTTTTTCGAATCTGAGCTTTGGTTCAAAAGTAACACGTTCTGGTTGAATTGAGTTTTTCTGCAAATTCTAAGATATACTTGGGTGTAACTCCCCAGGGAAACATCAGATCACAAAATGGAGTGGTTTTTTAGCATTCCCGACTCAGGACACTACTAATATACGTTTGTTTTTCGAATCTGAGCTTTGGTTCAAAAGTAACACGTTCTGGTTGAATTGAGTTTTTCTGCAAATTCTAAGATATACTTGAGTGTAACTCACCAGGGAAACATCAGATCACAAAATGGGTTGGTTTTTTAGCATTCCCGACTCAGGACACTACTAATATACGTTTGTTTTTCGAATCTGAGCTTTGGTTCAAAAGTAACACGTTCTGGTTGAATTGAGTTTTTCTGCAAATTCTAAGATATACTTGGGTGTAACTCCCCAGGGAAACATCAGATCACAAAATGGGTTGGTTTTTTAGCATTCCCGACACAGGACACTACTAATACACGTTTGTTTTTCGAATCTGAGCTTTGGTTCAAAAGTAACACGTTCTGGTTGAATTGAGTTTTTCTGCAAATTCTAAGATATACTTGGGTGTAACTCCCCAGGGAAACATCAGATCACAAAATGGGTTGGTTTTTTAGCATTCCCGACTCAGGACACTACTAATATACGTTTGTTTTTCGAATCTGAGCTTTGGTTCAAAAGTAACACGTTCTGGTTGAATTGAGTTTTTCTGCAAATTCTAAGATATACTTGGGTGTAACTCCCCAGGGAAACATCAGATCACAAAATGGGTTGGTTTTTTAGCATTCCCGACTCAGGACACTACTAATATACGTTTGTTTTTCGAATCTGAGCTTTGGTTCAAAAGTAACACGTTCTGGTTGAATTGAGTTTTTCTCCAAATTCTAAGATATACTTGGGTGTAACTCCCCAGGGAAACATCAGATCACAAAATGGGTTGGTTTTTTAGCATTCCCGACTCAGGACACTACTAATACACGTTTGTTTTTCGAATCTGAGCTTTGGTTCAAAAGTAACACGTTCTGGTTGAATTGAGTTTTTCTGCAAATTCTAAGATATACTTGGGTGTAACTCCCCAGGGAAACATCAGATCACAAAATGGAGTGGTTTTTTAGCATTCCCGACTCAGGACACTACTAATATACGTTTGTTTTTCGAATCTGAGCTTTGGTTCAAAAGTAACACGTTCTGGTTGAATTGAGTTTTTCTGCAAATTCTAAGATATACTTGAGTGTAACTCACCAGGGAAACATCAGATCACAAAATGGGTTGGTTTTTTAGCATTCCCGACTCAGGACACTACTAATATACGTTTGTTTTTCGAATCTGAGCTTTGGTTCAAAAGTAACACGTTCTGGTTGAATTGAGTTTTTCTGTAAATTCTAAGATATACTTGGGTGTAACTCCCCAGGGAAACATCAGATCACAAAATGGGTTGGTTTTTTAGCATTCCCGACTCAGGACACTACTAATATACGTTTGTTTTTCGAATCTGAGCTTTAGTTCAAAAGTAACACGTTCTGGTTGAATTGAGTTTTTCTGCAAATTCTAAGATATACTTGGGTGTAACTCCCCAGGGAAACATCAGATCACAAAATGGGTTGGTTTTTTAGCATTCCCGACACAGGACACTACTAATATACGTTTGTTTTTGGAATCTGAGCTTTGGTTCAAAATAACATGTTCTGGTTGAATTGAGTTTTTCTGCAAATTCTAAGATATACTTGGGTGTAACTCCCCAGGGAAACATCAGATCACAAAATGGGTTGGTTTTTTAGCATTCCCGACTCAGGACACTACTTATATATGTTTGTTTTTCGAATCTGAGCTTTGGTTCAAAAGTAACACGTTGTCGTTGAATTGAGTTTTTCTGTAAATTCTAAGATATACTTGGGTGTAACTCCCCAGGGAAACATCAAATCACAAAATGGGTTGGTTTTTTAGCATTCCCGACTCAGGACACTACTAATATACGTTTGTTTTTCGAATCTGAGCTTTGGTTCAAAAGTAACACGTTCTGGTTGAATTGAGTTTTTCTGCAAATTCTAAGATATACTTGGGTGTAACTCCCCAAGGAAACATCAGATCACAAAATGGGTTGGTTTTTTAGCATTCCCGACTCAGGACACTACTAATATACGTTTGTTTTTCGAATCTGAGCTTTGGTTCAAAAGTAACACGTTCTGGTTGAATTGAGTTTTTCTGCAAATTCTAAGATATACTTGGGTGTAACTCCCCAGGGAAACATCAGATCACAAAATGGGTTGGTTTTTTAGCATTCCCGACACAGGACACTACTAATATACGTTTGTTTTTGGAATCTGAGCTTTGGTTCAAAAGTAACATGTTCTGGTTGAATTGAGTTTTTCTGCAAATTCTAAGATATACTTGGGTGTAACTCCCCAGGGAAACATCAGATCACAAAATGGGTTGGTTTTTTAGCATTCCCGACTCAGGACACTACTAATATACGTTTGTTTTTCGAATCTGAGCTTTGGTTCAAAAGTAACATGTTCTGGTTGAATTGAGTTTTTCTCCAAATTCTAAGATATACTTGGGTGTAACTCCCCAGGGAAACATCAGATCACAAAATGGGTTGGTTTTTTAGCATTCCCGACTCAGGACACTACTAATATACGTTTGTTTTTGGAATCTAAGCTTTGGTTCAAAAGTAACATGTTCTGGTTGAATTGAGTTTTTCTGCAAATTCTAAGATATACTTGGGTGTAACTCCCCAGGGAAACATCAGATCACAAAATGGGTTGGTTTTTTAGCATTCCCGACTCAGGACACTACTAATATACGTTTGTTTTTCGAATCTGAGCTTTAGTTCAAAAGTAACACGTTCTGGTTGAATTGAGTTTTTCTGCAAATTCTAAGATATACTTGGGTGTAACTCCCCAGGGAAACATCAGATCACAAAATGGGTTGGTTTTTTAGCATTCCCGACACAGGACACTACTAATATACGTTTGTTTTTGGAATCTGAGCTTTGGTTCAAAAGTAACATGTTCTGGTTGAATTGAGTTTTTCTGCAAATTCTAAGATATACTTGGGTGTAACTCCCCAGGGAAACATCAGATCACAAAATGGGTTGGTTTTTTAGCATTCCCGACTCAGGACACTACTAATATACGTTTGTTTTTCGAATCTGAGCTTTGGTTCAAAAGTAACACGTTCTGGTTGAATTGAGTTTTTCTGCAAATTCTAAGATATACTTGGGTGTAACTCCCCAGGGAAACATCAGATCACAAAATGGGTTGGTTTTTTAGCATTCCCGACACAGGACACTACTAATACACGTTTGTTTTTCGAATCTGAGCTTTGGTTCAAAAGTAACACGTTCTGGTTGAATTGAGTTTTTCTGCAAATTCTAAGATATACTTGGGTGTAACTCCCCAGGGAAACATCAGATCACAAAATGGGTTGGCTTTTTAGCATTCCCGACTCAGGACACTACTAATATACGTTTGTTTTTCGAATCTGAGCTTTGGTTCAAAAGTAACACGTTCTGGTTGAATTGAGTTTTTCTGCAAATTCTAAGATATACTTGGGTGTAACTCCCCAGGGAAACATCAGATCACAAAATGGGTTGGTTTTTTAGCATTCCCGACTCAGGACACTACTAATATACGTTTGTTTTTCGAATCTGAGCTTTGGTTCAAAAGTAACACGTTCTGGTTGAATTGAGTTTTTCTCCAAATTCTAAGATATACTTGGGTGTAACTCCCCAGGGAAACATCAGATCACAAAATGGGTTGGTTTTTTAGCATTCCCGACTCAGGACACTACTAATATACGTTTGTTTTTCGAATCTGAGCTTTGGTTCAAAAGTAACACGTTCTGGTTGAATTGAGTTTTTCTGCAAATTCTAAGATATACTTGGGTGTAACTCCCCAGGGAAACATCAGATCACAAAATGGGTTGGTTTTTTAGCATTCCCGACACAGGACACTACTAATACACGTTTGTTTTTCGAATCTGAGCTTTGGTTCAAAAGTAACACGTTCTGGTTGAATTGAGTTTTTCTGTAAATTCTAAGATATACTTGGGTGTAACTCCCCAGGGAAACATCAGATCACAAAATGGAGTGGTTTTTTAGCATTCCCGACTCAGGACACTACTAATATGTGTTTGTTTTTCGAATCTGAGCTTTGGTTCAAAAGTAACACGTTCTGGTTCAATTGAGTTTTTCTGCAAATTCTAGATATACTTTGGTGTAACTCCCCAGGGAAACATCAAATCACAAAATGGGTTGGTTTTTTAGCATTCCCGACTCAGGACACTACTAATATACGTTTGTTTTTCGAATCTGAGCTTTGGTTCAAAAGTAACACGTTCTGGTTGAATTGAGTTTTTCTGCAAATTCTAAGATATACTTGGGTGTAACTCCCCAAGGAAACATCAGATCACAAAATGGGTTGGTTTTTTAGCATTCCCGACACAGGACACTACTAATATACGTTTGTTTTTGGAATCTGAGCTTTGGTTCAAAAGTAACATGTTCTGGTTGAATTGAGTTTTTCTGCAAATTCTAAGATATACTTGGGTGTAACTCCCCAGGGAAACATCAGATCACAAAATGGGTTGGTTTTTTAGCATTCCCGACTCAGGACACTACTAATATACGTTTGTTTTTCGAATCTGAGCTTTGGTTCAAAAGTAACACGTTCTGGTTGAATTGAGTTTTTCTGCAAATTCTAAGATATACTTGGGTGTAACTCCCCAGGGAAACATCAGATCACAAAATGGGTTGGTTTTTTAGCATTCCCGACACAGGACACTACTAATATACGTTTGTTTTTGGAATCTGAGCTTTGGTTCAAAATAACATGTTCTGGTTGAATTGAGTTTTTCTGCAAATTCTAAGATATACTTGGGTGTAACTCCCCAGGGAAACATCAGATCACAAAATGGAGTGGTTTTTTAGCATTCCCGACTCAGGACACTACTAATATACGTTTGTTTTTCGAATCTGAGCTTTGGTTCAAAAGTAACACGTTCTGGTTGAATTGAGTTTTTCTGCAAATTCTAAGATATACTTGAGTGTAACTCACCAGGGAAACATCAGATCACAAAATGGGTTGGTTTTTTAGCATTCCCGACTCAGGACACTACTAATATACGTTTGTTTTTCGAATCTGAGCTTTGGTTCAAAAGTAACACGTTCTGGTTGAATTGAGTTTTTCTGTAAATTCTAAGATATACTTGGGTGTAACTCCCCAGGGAAACATCAGATCACAAAATGGGTTGGTTTTTTAGCATTCCCGACTCAGGACACTACTAATATACGTTTGTTTTTCGAATCTGAGCTTTAGTTCAAAAGTAACACGTTCTGGTTGAATTGAGTTTTTCTGCAAATTCTAAGATATACTTGGGTGTAACTCCCCAGGGAAACATCAGATCACAAAATGGGTTGGTTTTTTAGCATTCCCGACACAGGACACTACTAATATACGTTTGTTTTTGGAATCTGAGCTTTGGTTCAAAATAACATGTTCTGGTTGAATTGAGTTTTTCTGCAAATTCTAAGATATACTTGGGTGTAACTCCCCAGGGAAACATCAGATCACAAAATGGGTTGGTTTTTTAGCATTCCCGACTCAGGACACTACTTATATATGTTTGTTTTTCGAATCTGAGCTTTGGTTCAAAAGTAACACGTTGTCGTTGAATTGAGTTTTTCTGTAAATTCTAAGATATACTTGGGTGTAACTCCCCAGGGAAACATCAAATCACAAAATGGGTTGGTTTTTTAGCATTCCCGACTCAGGACACTACTAATATACGTTTGTTTTTCGAATCTGAGCTTTGGTTCAAAAGTAACACGTTCTGGTTGAATTGAGTTTTTCTGCAAATTCTAAGATATACTTGGGTGTAACTCCCCAAGGAAACATCAGATCACAAAATGGGTTGGTTTTTTAGCATTCCCGACTCAGGACACTACTAATATACGTTTGTTTTTCGAATCTGAGCTTTGGTTCAAAAGTAACACGTTCTGGTTGAATTGAGTTTTTCTGCAAATTCTAAGATATACTTGGGTGTAACTCCCCAGGGAAACATCAGATCACAAAATGGGTTGGTTTTTTAGCATTCCCGACACAGGACACTACTAATATACGTTTGTTTTTGGAATCTGAGCTTTGGTTCAAAAGTAACATGTTCTGGTTGAATTGAGTTTTTCTGCAAATTCTAAGATATACTTGGGTGTAACTCCCCAGGGAAACATCAGATCACAAAATGGGTTGGTTTTTTAGCATTCCCGACTCAGGACACTACTAATATACGTTTGTTTTTCGAATCTGAGCTTTGGTTCAAAAGTAACATGTTCTGGTTGAATTGAGTTTTTCTCCAAATTCTAAGATATACTTGGGTGTAACTCCCCAGGGAAACATCAGATCACAAAATGGGTTGGTTTTTTAGCATTCCCGACTCAGGACACTACTAATATACGTTTGTTTTTGGAATCTAAGCTTTGGTTCAAAAGTAACATGTTCTGGTTGAATTGAGTTTTTCTGCAAATTCTAAGATATACTTGGGTGTAACTCCCCAGGGAAACATCAGATCACAAAATGGGTTGGTTTTTTAGCATTCCCGACTCAGGACACTACTAATATACGTTTGTTTTTCGAATCTGAGCTTTAGTTCAAAAGTAACACGTTCTGGTTGAATTGAGTTTTTCTGCAAATTCTAAGATATACTTGGGTGTAACTCCCCAGGGAAACATCAGATCACAAAATGGGTTGGTTTTTTAGCATTCCCGACACAGGACACTACTAATATACGTTTGTTTTTGGAATCTGAGCTTTGGTTCAAAAGTAACATGTTCTGGTTGAATTGAGTTTTTCTGCAAATTCTAAGATATACTTGGGTGTAACTCCCCAGGGAAACATCAGATCACAAAATGGGTTGGTTTTTTAGCATTCCCGACTCAGGACACTACTAATATACGTTTGTTTTTCGAATCTGAGCTTTGGTTCAAAAGTAACACGTTCTGGTTGAATTGAGTTTTTCTGCAAATTCTAAGATATACTTGGGTGTAACTCCCCAGGGAAACATCAGATCACAAAATGGGTTGGTTTTTTAGCATTCCCGACACAGGACACTACTAATACACGTTTGTTTTTCGAATCTGAGCTTTGGTTCAAAAGTAACACGTTCTGGTTGAATTGAGTTTTTCTGCAAATTCTAAGATATACTTGGGTGTAACTCCCCAGGGAAACATCAGATCACAAAATGGGTTGGCTTTTTAGCATTCCCGACTCAGGACACTACTAATATACGTTTGTTTTTCGAATCTGAGCTTTGGTTCAAAAGTAACACGTTCTGGTTGAATTGAGTTTTTCTGCAAATTCTAAGATATACTTGGGTGTAACTCCCCAGGGAAACATCAGATCACAAAATGGGTTGGTTTTTTAGCATTCCCGACTCAGGACACTACTAATATACGTTTGTTTTTCGAATCTGAGCTTTGGTTCAAAAGTAACACGTTCTGGTTGAATTGAGTTTTTCTCCAAATTCTAAGATATACTTGGGTGTAACTCCCCAGGGAAACATCAGATCACAAAATGGGTTGGTTTTTTAGCATTCCCGACTCAGGACACTACTAATATACGTTTGTTTTTCGAATCTGAGCTTTGGTTCAAAAGTAACACGTTCTGGTTGAATTGAGTTTTTCTGCAAATTCTAAGATATACTTGGGTGTAACTCCCCAGGGAAACATCAGATCACAAAATGGGTTGGTTTTTTAGCATTCCCGACACAGGACACTACTAATACACGTTTGTTTTTCGAATCTGAGCTTTGGTTCAAAAGTAACACGTTCTGGTTGAATTGAGTTTTTCTGTAAATTCTAAGATATACTTGGGTGTAACTCCCCAGGGAAACATCAGATCACAAAATGGAGTGGTTTTTTAGCATTCCCGACTCAGGACACTACTAATATGTGTTTGTTTTTCGAATCTGAGCTTTGGTTCAAAAGTAACACGTTCTGGTTCAATTGAGTTTTTCTGCAAATTCTAAGATATACTTTGGTGTAACTCCCCAGGGAAACATCAAATCACAAAATGGGTTGGTTTTTTAGCATTCCCGACTCAGGACACTACTAATATACGTTTGTTTTTCGAATCTGAGCTTTGGTTCAAAAGTAACACGTTCTGGTTGAATTGAGTTTTTCTGCAAATTCTAAGATATACTTGGGTGTAACTCCCCAAGGAAACATCAGATCACAAAATGGGTTGGTTTTTTAGCATTCCCGACTCAGGACACTACTAATATACGTTTGTTTTTCGAATCTGAGCTTTGGTTCAAAAGTAACACGTTCTGGTTGAATTGAGTTTTTCTGCAAATTCTAAGATATACTTGGGTGTAACTCCCCAGGGAAACATCAGATCACAAAATGGGTTGGTTTTTTAGCATTCCCGACACAGGACACTACTAATATACGTTTGTTTTTGGAATCTGAGCTTTGGTTCAAAAGTAACACGTTCTGGTTGAATTGAGTTTTTCTGCAAATTCTAAGATATACTTGGGTGTAACTCCCCAGGGAAACATCAGATCACAAAATGGGTTGGTTTTTTAGCATTCCCGACTCAGGACACTACTAATATACGTTTGTTTTTCGAATCTGAGCTTTGGTTCAAAAGTAACATGTTCTGGTTGAATTGAGTTTTTCTCCAAATTCTAAGATATACTTGGGTGTAACTCCCCAGGGAAACATCAGATCACAAAATGGGTTGGTTTTTTAGCATTCCCGACTCAGGACACTACTAATATACGTTTGTTTTTGGAATCTAAGCTTTGGTTCAAAAGTAACATGTTCTGGTTGAATTGAGTTTTTCTGCAAATTCTAAGATATACTTGGGTGTAACTCCCCAGGGAAACATCAGATCACAAAATGGGTTGGTTTTTTAGCATTCCCGACTCAGGACACTACTAATATACGTTTGTTTTTCGAATCTGAGCTTTAGTTCAAAAGTAACACGTTCTGGTTGAATTGAGTTTTTCTGCAAATTCTAAGATATACTTGGGTGTAACTCTCCAGGGAAACATCAGATCACAAAATGGGTTGGTTTTTTAGCATTCCCGACACAGGACACTACTAATATACGTTTGTTTTTGGAATCTGAGCTTTGGTTCAAAAGTAACATGTTCTGGTTGAATTGAGTTTTTCTGCAAATTCTAAGATATACTTGGGTGTAACTCCCCAGGGAAACATCAGATCACAAAATGGGTTGGTTTTTTAGCATTCCCGACTCAGGACACTACTAATATACGTTTGTTTTTCGAATCTGAGCTTTGGTTCAAAAGTAACACGTTCTGGTTGAATTGAGTTTTTCTGCAAATTCTAAGATATACTTGGGTGTAACTCCCCAGGGAAACATCAGATCACAAAATGGGTTGGTTTTTTAGCATTCCCGACACAGGACACTACTAATACACGTTTGTTTTTCGAATCTGAGCTTTGGTTCAAAAGTAACACGTTCTGGTTGAATTGAGTTTTTCTGCAAATTCTAAGATATACTTGGGTGTAACTCCCCAGGGAAACATCAGATCACAAAATGGAGTGGTTTTTTAGCATTCCCGACTCAGGACACTACTAATATACGTTTGTTTTTCGAATCTGAGCTTTGGTTCAAAAGTAACACGTTCTGGTTGAATTGAGTTTTTCTGCAAATTCTAAGATATACTTGAGTGTAACTCACCAGGGAAACATCAGATCACAAAATGGGTTGGTTTTTTAGCATTCCCGACTCAGGACACTACTAATATACGTTTGTTTTTCGAATCTGAGCTTTGGTTCAAAAGTAACACGTTCTGGTTGAATTGAGTTTTTCTGCAAATTCTAAGATATACTTGGGTGTAACTCCCCAGGGAAACATCAGATCACAAAATGGGTTGGTTTTTTAGCATTCCCGACACAGGACACTACTAATACACGTTTGTTTTTCGAATCTGAGCTTTGGTTCAAAAGTAACACGTTCTGGTTGAATTGAGTTTTTCTGCAAATTCTAAGATATACTTGGGTGTAACTCCCCAGGGAAACATCAGATCACAAAATGGGTTGGTTTTTTAGCATTCCCGACTCAGGACACTACTAATATACGTTTGTTTTTCGAATCTGAGCTTTGGTTCAAAAGTAACACGTTCTGGTTGAATTGAGTTTTTCTGCAAATTCTAAGATATACTTGGGTGTAACTCCCCAGGGAAACATCAGATCACAAAATGGGTTGGTTTTTTAGCATTCCCGACTCAGGACACTACTAATATACGTTTGTTTTTCGAATCTGAGCTTTGGTTCAAAAGTAACACGTTCTGGTTGAATTGAGTTTTTCTCCAAATTCTAAGATATACTTGGGTGTAACTCCCCAGGGAAACATCAGATCACAAAATGGGTTGGTTTTTTAGCATTCCCGACTCAGGACACTACTAATACACGTTTGTTTTTCGAATCTGAGCTTTGGTTCAAAAGTAACACGTTCTGGTTGAATTGAGTTTTTCTGCAAATTCTAAGATATACTTGGGTGTAACTCCCCAGGGAAACATCAGATCACAAAATGGAGTGGTTTTTTAGCATTCCCGACTCAGGACACTACTAATATACGTTTGTTTTTCGAATCTGAGCTTTGGTTCAAAAGTAACACGTTCTGGTTGAATTGAGTTTTTCTGCAAATTCTAAGATATACTTGAGTGTAACTCACCAGGGAAACATCAGATCACAAAATGGGTTGGTTTTTTAGCATTCCCGACTCAGGACACTACTAATATACGTTTGTTTTTCGAATCTGAGCTTTGGTTCAAAAGTAACACGTTCTGGTTGAATTGAGTTTTTCTGTAAATTCTAAGATATACTTGGGTGTAACTCCCCAGGGAAACATCAGATCACAAAATGGGTTGGTTTTTTAGCATTCCCGACTCAGGACACTACTAATATACGTTTGTTTTTCGAATCTGAGCTTTAGTTCAAAAGTAACACGTTCTGGTTGAATTGAGTTTTTCTGCAAATTCTAAGATATACTTGGGTGTAACTCCCCAGGGAAACATCAGATCACAAAATGGGTTGGTTTTTTAGCATTCCCGACACAGGACACTACTAATATACGTTTGTTTTTGGAATCTGAGCTTTGGTTCAAAATAACATGTTCTGGTTGAATTGAGTTTTTCTGCAAATTCTAAGATATACTTGGGTGTAACTCCCCAGGGAAACATCAGATCACAAAATGGGTTGGTTTTTTAGCATTCCCGACTCAGGACACTACTAATATACGTTTGTTTTTCGAATCTGAGCTTTGGTTCAAAAGTAACACGTTCTGGTTGAATTGAGTTTTTCTGCAAATTCTAAGATATACTTGGGTGTAACTCCCCAGGGAAACATCAGATCACAAAATGGGTTGGTTTTTTAGCATTCCCGACACAGGACACTACTAATACACGTTTGTTTTTCGAATCTGAGCTTTGGTTCAAAAGTAACACGTTCTGGTTGAATTGAGTTTTTCTGCAAATTCTAAGATATACTTGGGTGTAACTCCCCAGGGAAACATCAGATCACAAAATGGGTTGGTTTTTTAGCATTCCCGACTCAGGACACTACTAATATACGTTTGTTTTTCGAATCTGAGCTTTGGTTCAAAAGTAACACGTTCTGGTTGAATTGAGTTTTTCTGCAAATTCTAAGATATACTTGGGTGTAACTCCCCAGGGAAACATCAGATCACAAAATGGGTTGGTTTTTTAGCATTCCCGACTCAGGACACTACTAATATACGTTTGTTTTTCGAATCTGAGCTTTGGTTCAAAAGTAACACGTTCTGGTTGAATTGAGTTTTTCTCCAAATTCTAAGATATACTTGGGTGTAACTCCCCAGGGAAACATCAGATCACAAAATGGGTTGGTTTTTTAGCATTCCCGACTCAGGACACTACTAATACACGTTTGTTTTTCGAATCTGAGCTTTGGTTCAAAAGTAACACGTTCTGTTGAATTGAGTTTTTCTGCAAATTCTAAGATATACTTGGGTGTAACTCCCCAGGGAAACATCAGATCACAAAATGGAGTGGTTTTTTAGCATTCCCGACTCAGGACACTACTAATATACGTTTGTTTTTCGAATCTGAGCTTTGGTTCAAAAGTAACACGTTCTGGTTGAATTGAGTTTTTCTGCAAATTCTAAGATATACTTGAGTGTAACTCACCAGGGAAACATCAGATCACAAAATGGGTTGGTTTTTTAGCATTCCCGACTCAGGACACTACTAATATACGTTTGTTTTTCGAATCTGAGCTTTGGTTCAAAAGTAACACGTTCTGGTTGAATTGAGTTTTTCTGTAAATTCTAAGATATACTTGGGTGTAACTCCCCAGGGAAACATCAGATCACAAAATGGGTTGGTTTTTTAGCATTCCCGACTCAGGACACTACTAATATACGTTTGTTTTTCGAATCTGAGCTTTAGTTCAAAAGTAACACGTTCTGGTTGAATTGAGTTTTTCTGCAAATTCTAAGATATACTTGGGTGTAACTCCCCAGGGAAACATCAGATCACAAAATGGGTTGGTTTTTTAGCATTCCCGACACAGGACACTACTAATATACGTTTGTTTTTGGAATCTGAGCTTTGGTTCAAAATAACATGTTCTGGTTGAATTGAGTTTTTCTGCAAATTCTAAGATATACTTGGGTGTAACTCCCCAGGGAAACATCAGATCACAAAATGGGTTGGTTTTTTAGCATTCCCGACTCAGGACACTACTTATATATGTTTGTTTTTCGAATCTGAGCTTTGGTTCAAAAGTAACACGTTGTCGTTGAATTGAGTTTTTCTGTAAATTCTAAGATATACTTGGGTGTAACTCCCCAGGGAAACATCAAATCACAAAATGGGTTGGTTTTTTAGCATTCCCGACTCAGGACACTACTAATATACGTTTGTTTTTCGAATCTGAGCTTTGGTTCAAAAGTAACACGTTCTGGTTGAATTGAGTTTTTCTGCAAATTCTAAGATATACTTGGGTGTAACTCCCCAAGGAAACATCAGATCACAAAATGGGTTGGTTTTTTAGCATTCCCGACTCAGGACACTACTAATATACGTTTGTTTTTCGAATCTGAGCTTTGGTTCAAAAGTAACACGTTCTGGTTGAATTGAGTTTTTCTGCAAATTCTAAGATATACTTGGGTGTAACTCCCCAGGGAAACATCAGATCACAAAATGGGTTGGTTTTTTAGCATTCCCGACACAGGACACTACTAATATACGTTTGTTTTTGGAATCTGAGCTTTGGTTCAAAAGTAACATGTTCTGGTTGAATTGAGTTTTTCTGCAAATTCTAAGATATACTTGGGTGTAACTCCCCAGGGAAACATCAGATCACAAAATGGGTTGGTTTTTTAGCATTCCCGACTCAGGACACTACTAATATACGTTTGTTTTTCGAATCTGAGCTTTGGTTCAACAGTAACATGTTCTGGTTGAATTGAGTTTTTCTCCAAATTCTAAGATATACTTGGGTGTAACTCCCCAGGGAAACATCAGATCACAAAATGGGTTGGTTTTTTAGCATTCCCGACTCAGGACACTACTAATATACGTTTGTTTTTGGAATCTAAGCTTTGGTTCAAAAGTAACATGTTCTGGTTGAATTGAGTTTTTCTGCAAATTCTAAGATATACTTGGGTGTAACTCCCCAGGGAAACATCAGATCACAAAATGGGTTGGTTTTTTAGCATTCCCGACTCAGGACACTACTAATATACGTTTGTTTTTCGAATCTGAGCTTTAGTTCAAAAGTAACACGTTCTGGTTGAATTGAGTTTTTCTGCAAATTCTAAGATATACTTGGGTGTAACTCCCCAGGGAAACATCAGATCACAAAATGTGTTGGTTTTTTAGCATTCCCGACACAGGACACTACTAATATACGTTTGTTTTTGGAATCTGAGCTTTGGTTCAAAAGTAACATGTTCTGGTTGAATTGAGTTTTTCTGCAAATTCTAAGATATACTTGGGTGTAACTCCCCAGGGAAACATCAGATCACAAAATGGGTTGGTTTTTTAGCATTCCCGACTCAGGACACTACTAATATACGTTTGTTTTTCGAATCTGAGCTTTGGTTCAAAAGTAACACGTTCTGGTTGAATTGAGTTTTTCTGCAAATTCTAAGATATACTTGGGTGTAACTCCCCAGGGAAACATCAGATCACAAAATGGGTTGGTTTTTTAGCATTCCCGACACAGGACACTACTAATACACGTTTGTTTTTCGAATCTGAGCTTTGGTTCAAAAGTAACACGTTCTGGTTGAATTGAGTTTTTCTGCAAATTCTAAGATATACTTGGGTGTAACTCCCCAGGGAAACATCAGATCACAAAATGGGTTGGCTTTTTAGCATTCCCGACTCAGGACACTACTAATATACGTTTGTTTTTCGAATCTGAGCTTTGGTTCAAAAGTAACACGTTCTGGTTGAATTGAGTTTTTCTGCAAATTCTAAGATATACTTGGGTGTAACTCCCCAGGGAAACATCAGATCACAAAATGGGTTGGTTTTTTAGCATTCCCGACTCAGGACACTACTAATATACGTTTGTTTTTCGAATCTGAGCTTTGGTTCAAAAGTAACACGTTCTGGTTGAATTGAGTTTTTCTCCAAATTCTAAGATATACTTGGGTGTAACTCCCCAGGGAAACATCAGATCACAAAATGGGTTGGTTTTTTAGCATTCCCGACTCAGGACACTACTAATATACGTTTGTTTTTCGAATCTGAGCTTTGGTTCAAAAGTAACACGTTCTGGTTGAATTGAGTTTTTCTGCAAATTCTAAGATATACTTGGGTGTAACTCCCCAGGGAAACATCAGATCACAAAATGGGTTGGTTTTTTAGCATTCCCGACACAGGACACTACTAATACACGTTTGTTTTTCGAATCTGAGCTTTGGTTCAAAAGTAACATGTTCTGGTTGAATTGAGTTTTTCTGCAAATTCTAAGATATACTTGGGTGTAACTCCCCAGGGAAACATCAGATCACAAAATGGGTTGGTTTTTTAGCATTCCCGACTCAGGACACTACTAATATACGTTTGTTTTTCGAATCTGAGCTTTGGTTCAAAAGTAACACGTTCTGGTTGAATTGAGTTTTTCTCCAAATTCTAAGATATACTTGGGTGTAACTCCCCAGGGAAACATCAGATCACAAAATGGGTTGGTTTTTTAGCATTCCCGACTCAGGACACTACTAATATACGTTTGTTTTTCGAATCTGAGCTTTGGTTCAAAAGTAACACGTTCTGGTTGAATTGAGTTTTTCTGCAAATTCTAAGATATACTTGGGTGTAACTCCCCAGGGAAACATCAGATCACAAAATGGGTTGGTTTTTTAGCATTCCCGACACAGGACACTACTAATACACGTTTGTTTTTCGAATCTGAGCTTTGGTTCAAAAGTAACACGTTCTGGTTGAATTGAGTTTTTCTGCAAATTCTAAGATATACTTGGGTGTAACTCCCCAGGGAAACATCAGATCACAAAATGGAGTGGTTTTTTAGCATTCCCGACTCAGGACACTACTAATATACGTTTGTTTTTCGAATCTGAGCTTTGGTTCAAAAGTAACACGTTCTGGTTGAATTGAGTTTTTCTGCAAATTCTAAGATATACTTGAGTGTAACTCACCAGGGAAACATCAGATCACAAAATGGGTTGGTTTTTTAGCATTCCCGACTCAGGACACTACTAATATACGTTTGTTTTTGGAATCTGAGCTTTGGTTCAAAATAACATGTTCTGGTTGAATTGAGTTTTTCTGCAAATTCTAAGATATACTTGGGTGTAACTCCCCAGGGAAACATCAGATCACAAAATGGGTTGGTTTTTTAGCATTCCCGACTCAGGACACTACTTATATATGTTTGTTTTTCGAATCTGAGCTTTGGTTCAAAAGTAACACGTTGTCGTTGAATTGAGTTTTTCTGTAAATTCTAAGATATACTTGGGTGTAACTCCCCAGGGAAACATCAAATCACAAAATGGGTTGGTTTTTTAGCATTCCCGACTCAGGACACTACTAATATACGTTTGTTTTTCGAATCTGAGCTTTGGTTCAAAAGTAACACGTTCTGGTTGAATTGAGTTTTTCTGCAAATTCTAAGATATACTTGGGTGTAACTCCCCAAGGAAACATCAGATCACAAAATGGGTTGGTTTTTTAGCATTCCCGACTCAGGACACTACTAATATACGTTTGTTTTTCGAATCTGAGCTTTGGTTCAAAAGTAACACGTTCTGGTTGAATTGAGTTTTTCTGCAAATTCTAAGATATACTTGGGTGTAACTCCCCAGGGAAACATCAGATCACAAAATGGGTTGGTTTTTTAGCATTCCCGACACAGGACACTACTAATATACGTTTGTTTTTGGAATCTGAGCTTTGGTTCAAAAGTAACATGTTCTGGTTGAATTGAGTTTTTCTGCAAATTCTAAGATATACTTGGGTGTAACTCCCCAGGGAAACATCAGATCACAAAATGGGTTGGTTTTTTAGCATTCCCGACTCAGGACACTACTAATATACGTTTGTTTTTCGAATCTGAGCTTTGGTTCAAAAGTAACATGTTCTGGTTGAATTGAGTTTTTCTCCAAATTCTAAGATATACTTGGGTGTAACTCCCCAGGGAAACATCAGATCACAAAATGGGTTGGTTTTTTAGCATTCCCGACTCAGGACACTACTAATATACGTTTGTTTTTGGAATCTAAGCTTTGGTTCAAAAGTAACATGTTCTGGTTGAATTGAGTTTTTCTGCAAATTCTAAGATATACTTGGGTGTAACTCCCCAGGGAAACATCAGATCACAAAATGGGTTGGTTTTTTAGCATTCCCGACTCAGGACACTACTAATATACGTTTGTTTTTCGAATCTGAGCTTTAGTTCAAAAGTAACACGTTCTGGTTGAATTGAGTTTTTCTGCAAATTCTAAGATATACTTGGGTGTAACTCCCCAGGGAAACATCAGATCACAAAATGGGTTGGTTTTTTAGCATTCCCGACACAGGACACTACTAATATACATTTGTTTTTGGAATCTGAGCTTTGGTTCAAAAGTAACATGTTCTGGTTGAATTGAGTTTTTCTGCAAATTCTAAGATATACTTGGGTGTAACTCCCCAGGGAAACATCAGATCACAAAATGGGTTGGTTTTTTAGCATTCCCGACTCAGGACACTACTAATATACGTTTGTTTTTCGAATCTGAGCTTTGGTTCAAAAGTAACACGTTCTGGTTGAATTGAGTTTTTCTGCAAATTCTAAGATATACTTGGGTGTAACTCCCCAGGGAAACATCAGATCACAAAATGGGTTGGTTTTTTAGCATTCCCGACACAGGACACTACTAATACACGTTTGTTTTTCGAATCTGAGCTTTGGTTCAAAAGTAACACGTTCTGGTTGAATTGAGTTTTTCTGCAAATTCTAAGATATACTTGGGTGTAACTCCCCAGGGAAACATCAGATCACAAAATGGGTTGGCTTTTTAGCATTCCCGACTCAGGACACTACTAATATACGTTTGTTTTTCGAATCTGAGCTTTGGTTCAAAAGTAACACGTTCTGGTTGAATTGAGTTTTTCTGCAAATTCTAAGATATACTTGGGTGTAACTCCCCAGGGAAACATCAGATCACAAAATGGGTTGGTTTTTTAGCATTCCCGACTCAGGACACTACTAATATACGTTTGTTTTTCGAATCTGAGCTTTGGTTCAAAAGTAACACGTTCTGGTTGAATTGAGTTTTTCTCCAAATTCTAAGATATACTTGGGTGTAACTCCCCAGGGAAACATCAGATCACAAAATGGGTTGGTTTTTTAGCATTCCCGACTCAGGACACTACTAATATACGTTTGTTTTTCGAATCTGAGCTTTGGTTCAAAAGTAACACGTTCTGGTTGAATTGAGTATTTCTGCAAATTCTAAGATATACTTGGGTGTAACTCCCCAGGGAAACATCAGATCACAAAATGGGTTGGTTTTTTAGCATTCCCGACACAGGACACTACTAATACACGTTTGTTTTTCGAATCTGAGCTTTGGTTCAAAAGTAACACGTTCTGGTTGAATTGAGTTTTTCTGCAAATTCTAAGATATACTTGGGTGTAACTCCCCAGGGAAACATCAGATCACAAAATGGAGTGGTTTTTTAGCATTCCCGACTCAGGACACTACTAATATACGTTTGTTTTTCGAATCTGAGCTTTAGTTCAAAAGTAACACGTTCTGGTTGAATTGAGTTTTTCTGCAAATTCTAAGATATACTTGGGTGTAACTCCCCAGGGAAACATCAGATCACAAAATGGGTTGGTTTTTTAGCATTCCCGACACAGGACACTACTAATATACGTTTGTTTTTGGAATCTGAGCTTTGGTTCAAAATAACATGTTCTGGTTGAATTGAGTTTTTCTGCAAATTCTAAGATATACTTGGGTGTAACTCCCCAGGGAAACATCAGATCACAAAATGGGTTGGTTTTTTAGCATTCCCGACTCAGGACACTACTTATATATGTTTGTTTTTCGAATCTGAGCTTTGGTTCAAAAGTAACACGTTGTCGTTGAATTGAGTTTTTCTGTAAATTCTAAGATATACTTGGGTGTAACTCCCCAGGGAAACATCAAATCACAAAATGGGTTGGTTTTTTAGCATTCCCGACTCAGGACACTACTAATATACGTTTGTTTTTCGAATCTGAGCTTTGGTTCAAAAGTAACACGTTCTGGTTGAATTGAGTTTTTCTGCAAATTCTAAGATATACTTGGGTGTAACTCCCCAAGGAAACATCAGATCACAAAATGGGTTGGTTTTTTAGCATTCCCGACTCAGGACACTACTAATATACGTTTGTTTTTCGAATCTGAGCTTTGGTTCAAAAGTAACACGTTCTGGTTGAATTGAGTTTTTCTGCAAATTCTAAGATATACTTTGGTGTAACTCCCCAGGGAAACATCAGATCACAAAATGGGTTGGTTTTTTAGCATTCCCAAACTCAGGACACTACTAATATACGTTTGTTTTTCGAATCTGAGCTTTGGTTCAAAAGTAACACATTCTGGTTCAATTGAGTTTTTCTGCAAATTCTAAGATATACTTTGGTGTAACTCCCCAGGGAAACATCCGTCCACAAAATGGGTTGGTTTTTTAGCATTCCCGACTCAGGACACTACTAATATACGTTTGTTTTTCGAATCTGAGCTTTGGTTCAAAAGTAACACGTTCTGGTTGAATTGAGTTTTTCTGCAAATTCTAAGATATACTTGGGTGTAACTCCCCAGGGAAACATCAGATCACAAAATGGGTTGGTTTTTTAGCATTCCCGACTCAGGACACTACTAATATACGTTTGTTTTTCGAATCTGAGCTTTGGTTCAAAAGTAACACGTTCTGGTTGAATTGAGTTTTTCTGCAAATTCTAAGATATACTTTGGTGTAACTCCCCAGGGAAACATCAGATCACAAAATGGGTTGGTTTTTTAGCATTCCCGACTCAGGACACTACTAATATACGTTTGTTTTTTGAATCTGAGCTTTGGTTCAAAAGTAACACGTTCTGGTTGAATTGAGTTTTTCTGCAAATTCTAAGATATACTTTGGTGTAACTCCCCAGGGAAACATCAGATCACAAAATGGGTTGGTTTTTTAGCATTCCCGACTCAGGACACTACTAATATACGTTTGTTTTTAGAATCTGAGCTTTGGTTCAAAAGTAACACGTTCTGGTTGAATTGAGTTTTTCTGCAAATTCTAAGATATACTTGGGTGTAACTCCCCAGGGAAACATCAGATCACAAAATGGGTTGGTTTTTTAGCATTCCCGACTCAGGACACTACTAATATACGTTTGTTTTTCGAATCTGAGCTTTGGTTCAAAAGTAACATGTTCTGGTTGAATTGAGTTTTTCTGCAAATTCTAAGATATACTTGGGTGTAACTCCCCAGGGAAACATCAGATCACAAAATGGAGTGGTTTTTTAGCATTCCCGACTCAGGACACTACTAATATACGTTTGTTTTTCGAATCTGAGCTTTGGTTCAAAAGTAACACGTTCTGGTTGAATTGAGTTTTTCTGCAAATTCTAAGATATACTTGGGTGTAACTCCCCAGGGAAACATCCGACCACAAAATGGGTTGGTTTTTTAGCATTCCCGACTCAGGACACTACTAATATACGTTTGTTTTTCGAATCTGAGCTTTGGTTCAAAAGTAACACGTTCTGGTTGAATTGAGTTTTTCTGTAAATTCTAAGATATACTTGGGTGTAACTCCCCAGGGAAACATCAGATCACAAAATGGGTTGGTTTTTTAGCATTCCCGACTCAGGACACTACTAATATACGTTTGTTTTTCGAATCTGAGCTTTAGTTCAAAAGTAACACGTTCTGGTTGAATTGAGTTTTTCTGCAAATTCTAACATATACTTGGGTGTAACTCCCCAGGGAAACATCAGATCACAAAATGGGTTGGTTTTTTAGCATTCCCGACTCAGGACACTACTTATATACGTTTGTTTTTCGAATCTGAGCTTTGGTTCAAAAGTAACACGTTGTCGTTGAATTGAGTTTTTCTGTAAATTCTAAGATATACTTGGGTGTAACTCCCCAGGGAAACATCAGATCACAAAATGGAGTGGTTTTTTAGCATTCCCGACTCAGGACACTACTAATATGTGTTTGTTTTTCGAATCTGAGCTTTGGTTCAAAAGTAACACGTTCTGGTTCAATTGAGTTTTTCTGCAAATTCTAAGATATACTTTGGTGTAACTCCCCAGGGAAACATCCGTCCACAAAATGGGTTGGTTTTTTAGCATTCCCGACTCAGGACACTACTAATATACGTTTGTTTTTCGAATCTGAGCTTTGGTTCAAAAGTAACACGTTCTGGTTGAATTGAGTTTTTCTGCAAATTCTAAGATATACTTGGGTGTAACTCCCCAGGGAAACATCAGATCACAAAATGGGTTGGTTTTTTAGCATTCCCGACTCAGGACACTACTAATATACGTTTGTTTTTCGAATCTGAGCTTTGGTTCAAAAGTAACACGTTCTGGTTGAATTGAGTTTTTCTCCAAAATCTAAGATATACTTGAGTGTAACTCACCAGGGAAACATCAGATCACAAAATGGGTTGGTTTTTTAGCATTCCCGACTCAGGACACTACTAATATACGTTTGTTTTTCGAATCTGAGCTTTAGTTCAAAAGTAACACGTTCTGGTTGAATTGAGTTTTTCTGCAAATTATAAGATATACTTGGGTGTAACTCCCCAGGGAAACATCAGATCACAAAATGGGTTGGTTTTTTAGCATTCCCGACACAGGACACTACTAATATACGTTTGTTTTTGGAATCTGAGCTTTGGTTCAAAAGTAACATGTTCTGGTTGAATTGAGTTTTTCTGCAAATTCTAAGATATACTTGGGTGTAACTCCCCAGGGAAACATCAGATCACAAAATGGGTTGGTTTTTTACCATTCCCGACTCAGGACACTACTAATATACGTTTGTTTTTCGAATCTGAGCTTTGGTTCAAAAGTAACACGTTCTGGTTGAATTGAGTTTTTCTGCAAATTCTAAGATATACTTGGGTGTAACTCCCCAGGGAAACATCAGATCACAAAATGGGTTGGTTTTTTAGCATTCCCGACACAGGACACTACTAATATACGTTTGTTTTTGGAATCTGAGCTTTGGTTCAAAAGTAACATGTTCTGGTTGAATTGAGTTTTTCTGCAAATTCTAAGATATACTTGGGTGTAACTCCCCAGGGAAACATCAGATCACAAAATGGGTTGGTTTTTTAGCATTCCCGACTCAGGACACTACTAATATACGTTTGTTTTTCGAATCTGAGCTTTAGTTCAAAAGTAACACGTTCTGGTTGAATTGAGTTTTTCTGCAAATTCTAAGATATACTTGGGTGTAACTCCCCAGGGAAACATCAGATCACAAAATGGGTTGGTTTTTTAGCATTCCCGACTCAGGACACTACTTATATACGTTTGTTTTTCGAATCTGAGCTTTGGTTCAAAAGTAACACGTTGTCGTTGAATTGAGTTTTTCTGCAAATTCTAAGATATACTTGGGTGTAACTCCCCAGGGAAACATCAGATCACAAAATGGAGTGGTTTTTTAGCATTCCCGACTCAGGACACTACTAATATGTGTTTGTTTTTCGAATCTGAGCTTTGGTTCAAAAGTAACACGTTCTGGTTCAATTGAGTTTTTCTGCAAATTCTAAGATATACTTTGGTGTAACTCCCCAGGGAAACATCCGTCCACAAAATGGGTTGGTTTTTTAGCATTCCCGACTCAGGACACTACTAATATACGTTTGTTTTTCGAATCTGAGCTTTGGTTCAAAAGTAACACGTTCTGGTTGAATTGAGTTTTTCTGCAAATTCTAAGATATACTTGGGTGTAACTCCCCAGGGAAACATCAGATCACAAAATGGGTTGGTTTTTTAGCATTCCCGACTCAGGACACTACTAATATACGTTTGTTTTTCGAATCTGAGCTTTAGTTCAAAAGTAACACGTTCTGGTTGAATTGAGTTTTTCTGCAAATTCTAAGATATACTTGGGTGTAACTCCCCAGGGAAACATCAGATCACAAAATGGGTTGGTTTTTTAGCATTCCCGACACAGGACACTACTAATATACGTTTGTTTTTGGAATCTGAGCTTTGGTTCAAAAGTAACATGTTCTGGTTGAATTGAGTTTTTCTGCAAATTCTAAGATATACTTGGGTGTAACTCCCCAGGGAAACATCAGATCACAAAATGGGTTGGTTTTTTAGCATTCCCGACTCAGGACACTACTAATATACGTTTGTTTTTCGAATCTGAGCTTTGGTTCAAAAGTAACACGTTCTGGTTGAATTGAGTTTTTCTGCAAATTCTAAGATATACTTGAGTGTAACTCACCAGGGAAACATCAGATCACAAAATGGGTTGGTTTTTTAGCATTCCCAACTCAGGACACTACTTATATACGTTTGTTTTTCGAATCTGGGCTTTGGTTCAAAAGTAACACGTTCTGGTTGAATTGAGTTTTTCTGCAAATTCTAAGATATACTTGGGGGTAACTCCCCAGGGAAACATCAGATCACAAAATGGGTTGGTTTTTTAGCATTCCCGACTCAGGACACTACTAATATATGTTTGTTTTTCGAATCTGAGCTTTGGTTCAAAAGAAAACGTTCTGGTTGAATTGAGTTTTTCTGCAAATTCTAAGGTATACTTGGGTGTAACTCCCCAGGGAAACATCAGATCACAAAATGGGTTGGTTTTTTAGCATTCCCGACTCAGGACACTACTAATATACGTTTGTTTTTCGAATCTGAGCTTTGGTTCAAAAGTAACACGTTCTGGTTCAATTGAGTTTTTCTGCAAATTCTAAGATATACTTGGGTGTAACTCCCCAGGGAAACATCAGATCACAAAATGGAGTGGTTTTTTAGCATTCCCGACTCAGGACACTACTAATATATGTTTGTTTTTCGAATCTGAGCTTTGGTTCAAAAGTTACACGTTCTGGTTCAATTGAGTTTTTCTGCAAATTCTAAGATATACTTGGGTGTAACTCCCCAGGGAAACATCAGATCACAAAATGGGTTGGTTTTTTAGCATTCCCGACTCATGACACTACTAATATACGTTTGTTTTTCGAATCTGAGCTTTGGTTCAAAAGTTACACGTTCTGGTTCAATTGAGTTTTTCTGCAAATTCTAAGATATACTTGGGTGTAACTCCCCAGGGAAACATCAGATCACAAAATGGGTTGGTTTTTTAGCATTCCCGACTCAGGACACTACTAATATACGTTTGTTTTTCGAATCTGAGCTTTGGTTCAAAAGTAACACGTTCTGGTTGAATTGAGTTTTTCTGCAAATTCTAAGATATACTTGGGTGTAACTCCCCAGGGAAACATCAGATCACAAAATGGGTTGGTTTTTTAGCATTCCCGACTCAGGACACTACTAATATACGTTTGTTTTTCGAATCTGAGCTTTGGTTCAAAAGTAACACGTTCTGGTTCAATTGAGTTTTTCTGCAAATTCTAAGATATACTTGGATGTAACTCCCCAGGGAAACATCAGATCACAAAATTGGTTGGTTTTTTAGCATTCCCGACTCAGGACACTACTAATATACGTTTGTTTTTCGAATCTGAGCTTTGGTTCAAAAGTAACACGTTCTGGTTCAATTGAGTTTTTCTGCAAATTCTAAGATATACTTGGGTGTAACTCCCCAGGGAAACATCAGATCACAAAATGGGTTGGTTTTTTAGCATTCCCGACTCAGGACACTACTAATATACGTTTGTTTTTCGAATCTGAGCTTTGGTTCAAAAGTAACACGTTCTGGTTGAATTGAGTTTTTCTGCAAATTCTAAGATATACTTGGGTTTAACTCCCCAGGGAAACATCAGATCACAAAATGGGTTAGTTTTTTAGCATTCCCGACTCAGGACACTACTTATATACGTTTGTTTTTCGAATCTGGGCTTTGGTTCAAAAGTAACACGTTCTGGTTGAATTGAGTTTTTCTGCAAATTCTAAGATATACTTGGGGGTAACTCCCCAGGGAAACATCAGATCACAAAATGGGTTGGTTTTTTAGCATTCCCGACTCAGGACACTACTAATATACGTTTGTTTTTCGAATCTGAGCTTTGGTTCAAAAGTAACACGTTCTGGTTCAATTGAGTTTTTCTGCAAATTCTAAGATATACTTGGGTGTAACTCCCCAGGGAAACATCAGATCACAAAATGGAGTGGTTTTTTAGCATTCCCGACTCAGGACACTACTAATATATGTTTGTTTTTCGAATCTGAGCTTTGGTTCAAAAGTTACACGTTCTGGTTCAATTGAGTTTTTCTGCAAATTCTAAGATATACTTGGGTGTAACTCCCCAGGGAAACATCAGATCACAAAATGGGTTGGTTTTTTTGCATTCCCGACTCATGACACTACTAATATACGTTTGTTTTTCGAATCTGAGCTTTGGTTCAAAAGTTACACGTTCTGGTTCAATTGAGTTTTTCTGCAAATTCTAAGATATACTTGGGTGTAACTCCCCAGGGAAACATCAGATCACAAAATGGGTTGGTTTTTTAGCATTCCCGACTCAGGACACTACTAATATACGTTTGTTTTTCGAATCTGAGCTTTGGTTCAAAAGTAACACGTTCTGGTTGAATTGAGTTTTTCTGCAAATTCTAAGATATACTTGGGTGTAACTCCCCAGGGAAACATCAGATCACAAAATGGGTTGGTTTTTTAGCATTCCCGACTCAGGACACTACTAATATACGTTTGTTTTTCGAATCTGAGCTTTGGTTCAAAAGTAACACGTTCTGGTTCAATTGAGTTTTTCTGCAAATTCTAAGATATACTTGGATGTAACTCCCCAGGGAAACATCAGATCACAAAATTGGTTGGTTTTTTAGCATTCCCGACTCAGGACACTACTAATATACGTTTGTTTTTCGAATCTGAGCTTTGGTTCAAAAGTAACACGTTCTGGTTCAATTGAGTTTTTCTGCAAATTCTAAGATATACTTGGGTGTAACTCCCCAGGGAAACATCAGATCACAAAATGGGTTGGTTTTTTAGCATTCCCGACTCAGGACACTACTAATATACGTTTGTTTTTCGAATCTGAGCTTTGGTTCAAAAGTAACACGTTCTGGTTGAATTGAGTTTTTCTGCAAATTCTAAGATATACTTGGGTTTAACTCCCCAGGGAAACATCAGATCACAAAATGGGTTAGTTTTTTAGCATTCCCGACTCAGGACACTACTTATATACGTTTGTTTTTCGAATCTGGGCTTTGGTTCAAAAGTAACACGTTCTGGTTGAATTGAGTTTTTCTGCAAATTCTAAGATATACTTGGGTGTAACTCCCCAGGGAAACATCAGATCACAAAATGGAGTGGTTTTTTAGCATTCCCGACTCAGGACACTACTAATATGTGTTTGTTTTTCGAATCTGAGCTTTGGTTCAAAAGTAACACGTTCTGGTTCAATTGAGTTTTTCTGCAAATTCTAAGATATACTTTGGTGTAACTCCCCAGGGAAACATCCGTCCACAAAATGGGTTGGTTTTTTAGCATTCCCGACTCAGGACACTACTAATATACGTTTGTTTTTCGAATCTGAGCTTTGGTTCAAAAGTAACACGTTCTGGTTGAATTGAGTTTTTCTGCAAATTCTAAGATATACTTGGGTGTAACTCCCCAGGGAAACATCAGATCACAAAATGGGTTGGTTTTTTAGCATTCCCGACTCAGGACACTACTAATATACGTTTGTTTTTCGAATCTGAGCTTTGGTTCAAAAGTAACACGTTCTGGTTGAATTGAGTTTTTCTCCAAATTCTAAGATATACTTGAGTGTAACTCACCAGGGAAACATCAGATCACAAAATGGGTTGGTTTTTTAGCATTCCCGACTCAGGACACTACTAATATACGTTTGTTTTTCGAATCTGAGCTTTAGTTCAAAAGTAACACGTTCTGGTTGAATTGAGTTTTTCTGCAAATTCTAAGATATACTTGGGTGTAACTCCCCAGGGAAACATCAGATCACAAAATGGGTTGGTTTTTTAGCATTCCCGACACAGGACACTACTAATATACGTTTGTTTTTGGAATCTGAGCTTTGGTTCAAAAGTAACATGTTCTGGTTGAATTGAGTTTTTCTGCAAATTCTAAGATATACTTGGGTGTAACTCCCCAGGGAAACATCAGATCACAAAATGGGTTGGTTTTTTAGCATTCCCGACTCAGGACACTACTAATATACGTTTGTTTTTCGAATCTGAGCTTTGGTTCAAAAGTAACACGTTCTGGTTGAATTGAGTTTTTCTGCAAATTCTAAGATATACTTGAGTGTAACTCACCAGGGAAACATCAGATCACAAAATGGGTTGGTTTTTTAGCATTCCCAACTCAGGACACTACTTATATACGTTTGTTTTTCGAATCTGGGCTTTGGTTCAAAAGTAACACGTTCTGGTTGAATTGAGTTTTTCTGCAAATTCTAAGATATACTTGGGGGTAACTCCCCAGGGAAACATCAGATCACAAAATGGGTTGGTTTTTTAGCATTCCCGACTCAGGACACTACTAATATATGTTTGTTTTTCGAATCTGAGCTTTGGTTCAAAAGAAAACGTTCTGGTTGAATTGAGTTTTTCTGCAAATTCTAAGGTATACTTGGGTGTAACTCCCCAGGGAAACATCAGATCACAAAATGGGTTGGTTTTTTAGCATTCCCGACTCAGGACACTACTAATATACGTTTGTTTTTCGAATCTGAGCTTTGGTTCAAAAGTAACACGTTCTGGTTCAATTGAGTTTTTCTGCAAATTCTAAGATATACTTGGGTGTAACTCCCCAGGGAAACATCAGATCACAAAATGGAGTGGTTTTTTAGCATTCCCGACTCAGGACACTACTAATATATGTTTGTTTTTCGAATCTGAGCTTTGGTTCAAAAGTTACACGTTCTGGTTCAATTGAGTTTTTCTGCAAATTCTAAGATATACTTGGGTGTAACTCCCCAGGGAAACATCAGATCACAAAATGGGTTGGTTTTTTAGCATTCCCGACTCAGGACACTACTAATATACGTTTGTTTTTCGAATCTGAGCTTTGGTTCAAAAGTAACACGTTCTGGTTCAATTGAGTTTTTCTGCAAATTCTAAGATATACTTGGATGTAACTCCCCAGGGAAACATCAGATCACAAAATTGGTTGGTTTTTTAGCATTCCCGACTCAGGACACTACTAATATACGTTTGTTTTTCGAATCTGAGCTTTGGTTCAAAAGTAACACGTTCTGGTTCAATTGAGTTTTTCTGCAAATTCTAAGATATACTTGGGTGTAACTCCCCAGGGAAACATCAGATCACAAAATGGGTTGGTTTTTTAGCATTCCCGACTCAGGACACTACTAATATACGTTTGTTTTTCGAATCTGAGCTTTGGTTCAAAAGTAACACGTTCTGGTTGAATTGAGTTTTTCTGCAAATTCTAAGATATACTTGGGTTTAACTCCCCAGGGAAACATCAGATCACAAAATGGGTTAGTTTTTTAGCATTCCCGACTCAGGACACTACTTATATACGTTTGTTTTTCGAATCTGGGCTTTGGTTCAAAAGTAACACGTTCTGGTTGAATTGAGTTTTTCTGCAAATTCTAAGATATACTTGGGGGTAACTCCCCAGGGAAACATCAGATCACAAAATGGGTTGGTTTTTTAGCATTCCCGACTCAGGACACTACTAATATACGTTTGTTTTTCGAATCTGAGCTTTGGTTCAAAAGTAACACGTTCTGGTTCAATTGAGTTTTTCTGCAAATTCTAAGATATACTTGGGTGTAACTCCCCAGGGAAACATCAGATCACAAAATGGAGTGGTTTTTTAGCATTCCCGACTCAGGACACTACTAATATATGTTTGTTTTTCGAATCTGAGCTTTGGTTCAAAAGTTACACGTTCTGGTTCAATTGAGTTTTTCTGCAAATTCTAAGATATACTTGGGTGTAACTCCCCAGGGAAACATCAGATCACAAAATGGGTTGGTTTTTTTGCATTCCCGACTCATGACACTACTAATATACGTTTGTTTTTCGAATCTGAGCTTTGGTTCAAAAGTTACACGTTCTGGTTCAATTGAGTTTTTCTGCAAATTCTAAGATATACTTGGGTGTAACTCCCCAGGGAAACATCAGATCACAAAATGGGTTGGTTTTTTAGCATTCCCGACTCAGGACACTACTAATATACGTTTGTTTTTCGAATCTGAGCTTTGGTTCAAAAGTAACACGTTCTGGTTGAATTGAGTTTTTCTGCAAATTCTAAGATATACTTGGGTGTAACTCCCCAGGGAAACATCAGATCACAAAATGGGTTGGTTTTTTAGCATTCCCGACTCAGGACACTACTAATATACGTTTGTTTTTCGAATCTGAGCTTTGGTTCAAAAGTAACACGTTCTGGTTCAATTGAGTTTTTCTGCAAATTCTAAGATATACTTGGATGTAACTCCCCAGGGAAACATCAGATCACAAAATTGGTTGGTTTTTTAGCATTCCCGACTCAGGACACTACTAATATACGTTTGTTTTTCGAATCTGAGCTTTGGTTCAAAAGTAACACGTTCTGGTTCAATTGAGTTTTTCTGCAAATTCTAAGATATACTTGGGTGTAACTCCCCAGGGAAACATCAGATCACAAAATGGGTTGGTTTTTTAGCATTCCCGACTCAGGACACTACTAATATACGTTTGTTTTTCGAATCTGAGCTTTGGTTCAAAAGTAACACGTTCTGGTTGAATTGAGTTTTTCTGCAAATTCTAAGATATACTTGGGTTTAACTCCCCAGGGAAACATCAGATCACAAAATGGGTTAGTTTTTTAGCATTCCCGACTCAGGACACTACTTATATACGTTTGTTTTTCGAATCTGGGCTTTGGTTCAAAAGTAACACGTTCTGGTTGAATTGAGTTTTTCTGCAAATTCTAAGATATACTTGGGGGTAACTCCCCAGGGAAACATCAGATCACAAAATTGGTTGGTTTTTTAGCATTCCCGACTCAGGACACTACTAATATACGTTTGTTTTTCGAATCTGAGCTTTGGTTCAAAACTAACACGTTCTGGTTGAATTGAGTTTTTCTGCAAATTCTAAGATATACTTGGGTGTAACTCCCCAGGGAAACATCAGATCACAAAATGGGTTGGTTTTTTAGCATTCCCGACTCATGACACTACTAATATACGTTTGTTTTTCGAATCTGAGCTTTGGTTCAAAAGTTACACGTTCTGGTTCAATTGAGTTTTTCTGCAAATTCTAAGATATACTTGGGTGTAACTCCCCAGGGAAACATCAGATCACAAAATGGGTTGGTTTTTTAGCATTCCCGACTCAGGACACTACTAATATACGTTTGTTTTTCGAATCTGAGCTTTGGTTCAAAGTAACACGTTCTGGTTGAATTGAGTTTTTCTGCAAATTCTAAGATATACTTGGGGGTAACTCCCCAGGGAAACATCAGATCACAAAATGGGTTGGTTTTTTAGCATTCCCGACTCATGACACTACTAATATACGTTTGTTTTTCGAATCTGAGCTTTGGTTCAAAAGTTACACGTTCTGGTTCAATTGAGTTTTTCTGCAAATTCTAAGATATACTTGGGTGTAACTCCCCAGGGAAACATCAGATCACAAAATGGGTTGGTTTTTTAGCATTCCCGACTCAGGACACTACTAATATACGTTTGTTTTTCGAATCTGAGCTTTGGTTCAAAAGTAACACGTTCTGGTTGAATTGAGTTTTTCTGCAAATTCTAAGATATACTTGGGTGTAACTCCCCAGGGAAACATCAGATCACAAAATGGGTTGGTTTTTTAGCATTCCCGACTCAGGACACTACTAATATACGTTTGTTTTTCGAATCTGAGCTTTGGTTCAAAAGTAACACGTTCTGGTTCAATTGAGTTTTTCTGCAAATTCTAAGATATACTTGGATGTAACTCCCCAGGGAAACATCAGATCACAAAATTGGTTGGTTTTTTAGCATTCCCGACTCAGGACACTACTAATATACGTTTGTTTTTCGAATCTGAGCTTTGGTTCAAAAGTAACACGTTCTGGTTCAATTGAGTTTTTCTGCAAATTCTAAGATATACTTGGGTGTAACTCCCCAGGGAAACATCAGATCACAAAATGGGTTGGTTTTTTAGCATTCCCGACTCAGGACACTACTAATATACGTTTGTTTTTCGAATCTGAGCTTTGGTTCAAAAGTAACACGTTCTGGTTGAATTGAGTTTTTCTGCAAATTCTAAGATATACTTGGGTTTAACTCCCCAGGGAAACATCAGATCACAAAATGGGTTAGTTTTTTAGCATTCCCGACTCAGGACACTACTTATATACGTTTGTTTTTCGAATCTGGGCTTTGGTTCAAAAGTAACACGTTCTGGTTGAATTGAGTTTTTCTGCAAATTCTAAGATATACTTGGGGGTAACTCCCCAGGGAAACATCAGATCACAAAATTGGTTGGTTTTTTAGCATTCCCGACTCAGGACACTACTAATATACGTTTGTTTTTCGAATCTGAGCTTTGGTTCAAAACTAACACGTTCTGGTTGAATTGAGTTTTTCTGCAAATTCTAAGATATACTTGGGTGTAACTCCCCAGGGAAACATCAGATCACAAAATGGGTTGGTTTTTTAGCATTCCCGACTCATGACACTACTAATATACGTTTGTTTTTCGAATCTGAGCTTTGGTTCAAAAGTAACACGTTCTGGTTCAATTGAGTTTTTCTGCAAATTCTAAGATATACTTGGATGTAACTCCCCAGGGAAACATCAGATCACAAAATTGGTTGGTTTTTTAGCATTCCCGACTCAGGACACTACTAATATACGCTTGTTTTTCGAATCTGAGCTTTGGTTCAAAACTAACACGTTCTGGTTGAATTGAGTTTTTCTGCAAATTCTAAGATATACTTTGGTGTAACTCCCCAGGGAAACATCAGATCACAAAATGGGTTGGTTTTTTAGCATTCCCAAACTCAGGACACTACTAATATACGTTTGTTTTTCGAATCTGAGCTTTGGTTCAAAAGTAACACATTCTGGTTCAATTGAGTTTTTCTGCAAATTCTAAGATATACTTTGGTGTAACTCCCCAGGGAAACATCCGTCCACAAAATGGGTTGGTTTTTTAGCATTCCCGACTCAGGACACTACTAATATACGTTTGTTTTTCGAATCTGAGCTTTGGTTCAAAAGTAACACGTTCTGGTTGAATTGAGTTTTTCTGCAAATTCTAAGATATACTTGGGTGTAACTCCCCAGGGAAACATCAGATCACAAAATGGGTTGGTTTTTTAGCATTCCCGACTCAGGACACTACTAATATACGTTTGTTTTTCGAATCTGAGCTTTGGTTCAAAAGTAACACGTTCTGGTTGAATTGAGTTTTTCTGCAAATTCTAAGATATACTTTGGTGTAACTCCCCAGGGAAACATCAGATCACAAAATGGGTTGGTTTTTTAGCATTCCCGACTCAGGACACTACTAATATACGTTTGTTTTTTGAATCTGAGCTTTGGTTCAAAAGTAACACGTTCTGGTTGAATTGAGTTTTTCTGCAAATTCTAAGATATACTTTGGTGTAACTCCCCAGGGAAACATCAGATCACAAAATGGGTTGGTTTTTTAGCATTCCCGACTCAGGACACTACTAATATACGTTTGTTTTTAGAATCTGAGCTTTGGTTCAAAAGTAACACGTTCTGGTTGAATTGAGTTTTTCTGCAAATTCTAAGATATACTTGGGTGTAACTCCCCAGGGAAACATCAGATCACAAAATGGGTTGGTTTTTTAGCATTCCCGACTCAGGACACTACTAATATACGTTTGTTTTTCGAATCTGAGCTTTGGTTCAAAAGTAACATGTTCTGGTTGAATTGAGTTTTTCTGCAAATTCTAAGATATACTTGGGTGTAACTCCCCAGGGAAACATCAGATCACAAAATGGAGTGGTTTTTTAGCATTCCCGACTCAGGACACTACTAATATACGTTTGTTTTTCGAATCTGAGCTTTGGTTCAAAAGTAACACGTTCTGGTTGAATTGAGTTTTTCTGCAAATTCTAAGATATACTTGGGTGTAACTCCCCAGGGAAACATCCGACCACAAAATGGGTTGGTTTTTTAGCATTCCCGACTCAGGACACTACTAATATACGTTTGTTTTTCGAATCTGAGCTTTGGTTCAAAAGTAACACGTTCTGGTTGAATTGAGTTTTTCTGCAAATTCTAAGATATACTTGGGTGTAACTCCCCAGGGAAACATCCGACCACAAAATGGGTTGGTTTTTTAGCATTCCCGACTCAGGACACTACTAATATACGTTTGTTTTTCGAATCTGAGCTTTGGTTCAAAAGTAACACGTTCTGGTTGAATTGAGTTTTTCTGTAAATTCTAAGATATACTTGGGTGTAACTCCCCAGGGAAACATCAGATCACAAAATGGGTTGGTTTTTTAGCATTCCCGACTCAGGACACTACTTATATACGTTTGTTTTTCGAATCTGAGCTTTGGTTCAAAAGTAACACGTTGTCGTTGAATTGAGTTTTTCTGTAAATTCTAAGATATACTTGGGTGTAACTCCCCAGGGAAACATCAGATCACAAAATGGAGTGGTTTTTTAGCATTCCCGACTCAGGACACTACTAATATGTGTTTGTTTTTCGAATCTGAGCTTTGGTTCAAAAGTAACACGTTCTGGTTCAATTGAGTTTTTCTGCAAATTCTAAGATATACTTTGGTGTAACTCCCCAGGGAAACATCCGTCCACAAAATGGGTTGGTTTTTTAGCATTCCCGACTCAGGACACTACTAATATACGTTTGTTTTTCGAATCTGAGCTTTGGTTCAAAAGTAACACGTTCTGGTTGAATTGAGTTTTTCTGCAAATTCTAAGATATACTTGGGTGTAACTCCCCAGGGAAACATCAGATCACAAAATGGGTTGGTTTTTTAGCATTCCCGACTCAGGACACTACTAATATACGTTTGTTTTTCGAATCTGAGCTTTGGTTCAAAAGTAACACGTTCTGGTTGAATTGAGTTTTTCTCCAAATTCTAAGATATACTTGAGTGTAACTCACCAGGGAAACATCAGATCACAAAATGGGTTGGTTTTTTAGCATTCCCGACTCAGGACACTACTAATATACGTTTGTTTTTGGAATCTGAGCTTTGGTTCAAAAGTAACATGTTCTGGTTGAATTGAGTTTTTCTGCAAATTCTAAGATATACTTGGGTGTAACTCCCCAGGGAAACATCAGATCACAAAATGGGTTGGTTTTTTAGCATTCCCGACTCAGGACACTACTAATATACGTTTGTTTTTCGAATCTGAGCTTTAGTTCAAAAGTAACACGTTCTGGTTGAATTGAGTTTTTCTGCAAATTCTAAGATATACTTGGGTGTAACTCCCCAGGGAAACATCAGATCACAAAATGGGTTGGTTTTTTAGCATTCCCGACTCAGGACACTACTTATATACGTTTGTTTTTCGAATCTGAGCTTTGGTTCAAAAGTAACACGTTGTCGTTGAATTGAGTTTTTCTGCAAATTCTAAGATATACTTGGGTGTAACTCCCCAGGGAAACATCAGATCACAAAATGGAGTGGTTTTTTAGCATTCCCGACTCAGGACACTACTAATATGTGTTTGTTTTTCGAATCTGAGCTTTGGTTCAAAAGTAACACGTTCTGGTTCAATTGAGTTTTTCTGCAAATTCTAAGATATACTTTGGTGTAACTCCCCAGGGAAACATCCGTCCACAAAATGGGTTGGTTTTTTAGCATTCCCGACTCAGGACACTACTAATATACGTTTGTTTTTCGAATCTGAGCTTTGGTTCAAAAGTAACACGTTCTGGTTGAATTGAGTTTTTCTCCAAATTCTAAGATATACTTGAGTGTAACTCACCAGGGAAACATCAGATCACAAAATGGGTTGGTTTTTTAGCATTCCCGACTCAGGACACTACTAATATACGTTTGTTTTTCGAATCTGAGCTTTAGTTCAAAAGTAACACGTTCTGGTTGAATTGAGTTTTTCTGCAAATTCTAAGATATACTTGGGTGTAACTCCCCAGGGAAACATCAGATCACAAAATGGGTTGGTTTTTTAGCATTCCCGACACAGGACACTACTAATATACGTTTGTTTTTGGAATCTGAGCTTTGGTTCAAAAGTAACATGTTCTGGTTGAATTGAGTTTTTCTGCAAATTCTAAGATATACTTGGGTGTAACTCCCCAGGGAAACATCAGATCACAAAATGGGTTGGTTTTTTAGCATTCCCGACTCAGGACACTACTAATATACGTTTGTTTTTCGAATCTGAGCTTTGGTTCAAAAGTAACACGTTGTCGTTGAATTGAGTTTTTCTGCAAATTCTAAGATATACTTGGGTGTAACTCCCCAGGGAAACATCAGATCACAAAATGGAGTGGTTTTTTAGCATTCCCGACTCAGGACACTACTAATATGTGTTTGTTTTTCGAATCTGAGCTTTGGTTCAAAAGTAACACGTTCTGGTTGAATTGAGTTTTTCTGCAAATTCTAAGATATACTTGGGTGTAACTCCCCAGGGAAACATCAGATCACAAAATGGGTTGGTTTTTTAGCATTCCCGACTCAGGACACTACTAATATACGTTTGTTTTTCGAATCTGAGCTTTGGTTCAAAAGTAACACGTTCTGGTTGAATTGAGTTTTTCTCCAAATTCTAAGATATACTTGAGTGTAACTCACCAGGGAAACATCAGATCACAAAATGGGTTGGTTTTTTAGCATTCCCGACTCAGGACACTACTAATATACGTTTGTTTTTCGAATATGAGCTTTAGTTCAAAAGTAACACGTTCTGGTTGAATTGAGTTTTTCTGCAAATTCTAAGATATACTTGGGTGTAACTCCCCAGGGAAACATCAGATCACAAAATGGGTTGGTTTTTTAGCATTCCCGACACAGGACACTACTAATATACGTTTGTTTTTGGAATCTGAGCTTTGGTTCAAAAGTAACATGTTCTGGTTGAATTGAGTTTTTCTGCAAATTCTAAGATATACTTGGGTGTAACTCCCCAGGGAAACATCAGATCACAAAATGGGTTGGTTTTTTAGCATTCCCGACTCAGGACACTACTAATATACGTTTGTTTTTCGAATCTGAGCTTTGGTTCAAAAGTAACACGTTCTGGTTGAATTGAGTTTTTCTGCAAATTCTAAGATATACTTGAGTGTAACTCACCAGGGAAACATCAGATCACAAAATGGGTTGGTTTTTTAGCATTCCCAACTCAGGACACTACTTATATACGTTTGTTTTTCGAATCTGGGCTTTGGTTCAAAAGTAACACGTTCTGGTTGAATTGAGTTTTTCTGCAAATTCTAAGATATACTTGGGGGTAACTCCCCAGGGAAACATCAGATCACAAAATGGGTTGGTTTTTTAGCATTCCCGACTCAGGACACTACTTATATACGTTTGTTTTTCGAATCTGAGCTTTGGTTCAAAAGTAACACGTTGTCGTTGAATTGAGTTTTTCTGCAAATTCTAAGATATACTTGGGTGTAACTCCCCAGGGAAACATCAGATCACAAAATGGAGTGGTTTTTTAGCATTCCCGACTCAGGACACTACTAATATGTGTTTGTTTTTCGAATCTGAGCTTTGGTTCAAAAGTAACACGTTCTGGTTCAATTGAGTTTTTCTGCAAATTCTAAGATATACTTTGGTGTAACTCCCCAGGGAAACATCCGTCCACAAAATGGGTTGGTTTTTTAGCATTCCCGACTCAGGACACTACTAATATACGTTTGTTTTTCGAATCTGAGCTTTGGTTCAAAAGTAACACGTTCTGGTTGAATTGAGTTTTTCTCCAAATTCTAAGATATACTTGAGTGTAACTCACCAGGGAAACATCAGATCACAAAATGGGTTGGTTTTTTAGCATTCCCGACTCAGGACACTACTAATATACGTTTGTTTTTCGAATCTGAGCTTTAGTTCAAAAGTAACACGTTCTGGTTGAATTGAGTTTTTCTGCAAATTCTAAGATATACTTGGGTGTAACTCCCCAGGGAAACATCAGATCACAAAATGGGTTGGTTTTTTAGCATTCCCGACACAGGACACTACTAATATACGTTTGTTTTTGGAATCTGAGCTTTGGTTCAAAAGTAACATGTTCTGGTTGAATTGAGTTTTTCTGCAAATTCTAAGATATACTTGGGTGTAACTCCCCAGGGAAACATCAGATCACAAAATGGGTTGGTTTTTTAGCATTCCCGACTCAGGACACTACTAATATACGTTTGTTTTTCGAATCTGAGCTTTGGTTCAAAAGTAACACGTTGTCGTTGAATTGAGTTTTTCTGCAAATTCTAAGATATACTTGGGTGTAACTCCCCAGGGAAACATCAGATCACAAAATGGAGTGGTTTTTTAGCATTCCCGACTCAGGACACTACTAATATGTGTTTGTTTTTCGAATCTGAGCTTTGGTTCAAAAGTAACACGTTCTGGTTGAATTGAGTTTTTCTGCAAATTCTAAGATATACTTGGGTGTAACTCCCCAGGGAAACATCAGATCACAAAATGGGTTGGTTTTTTAGCATTCCCGACTCAGGACACTACTAATATACGTTTGTTTTTCGAATCTGAGCTTTGGTTCAAAAGTAACACGTTCTGGTTGAATTGAGTTTTTCTCCAAATTCTAAGATATACTTGAGTGTAACTCACCAGGGAAACATCAGATCACAAAATGGGTTGGTTTTTTAGCATTCCCGACTCAGGACACTACTAATATACGTTTGTTTTTCGAATCTGAGCTTTAGTTCAAAAGTAACACGTTCTGGTTGAATTGAGTTTTTCTGCAAATTCTAAGATATACTTGGGTGTAACTCCCCAGGGAAACATCAGATCACAAAATGGGTTGGTTTTTTAGCATTCCCGACACAGGACACTACTAATATACGTTTGTTTTTGGAATCTGAGCTTTGGTTCAAAAGTAACATGTTCTGGTTGAATTGAGTTTTTCTGCAAATTCTAAGATATACTTGGGTGTAACTCCCCAGGGAAACATCAGATCACAAAATGGGTTGGTTTTTTAGCATTCCCGACTCAGGACACTACTAATATACGTTTGTTTTTCGAATCTGAGCTTTGGTTCAAAAGTAACACGTTCTGGTTGAATTGAGTTTTTCTGCAAATTCTAAGATATACTTGAGTGTAACTCACCAGGGAAACATCAGATCACAAAATGGGTTGGTTTTTTAGCATTCCCAACTCAGGACACTACTTATATACGTTTGTTTTTCGAATCTGGGCTTTGGTTCAAAAGTAACACGTTCTGGTTGAATTGAGTTTTTCTGCAAATTCTAAGATATACTTGGGGGTAACTCCCCAGGGAAACATCAGATCACAAAATGGGTTGGTTTTTTAGCATTCCCGACTCAGGACACTACTAATATATGTTTGTTTTTCGAATCTGAGCTTTGGTTCAAAAGTAACACGTTCTGGTTGAATTGAGTTTTTCTGCAAATTCTAAGATATACTTGGGTGTAACTCCCCAGGGAAACATCAGATCACAAAATGGGTTGGTTTTTTAGCATTCCCGACTCAGGACACTACTAATATACGTTTGTTTTTCGAATCTGAGCTTTGGTTCAAAAGTAACACGTTCTGGTTGAATTGAGTTTTTCTCCAAATTCTAAGATATACTTGAGTGTAACTCACCAGGGAAACATCAGATCACAAAATGGGTTGGTTTTTTAGCATTCCCGACTCAGGACACTACTAATATACGTTTGTTTTTCGAATCTGAGCTTTAGTTCAAAAGTAACACGTTCTGGTTGAATTGAGTTTTTCTGCAAATTCTAAGATATACTTGGGTGTAACTCCCCAGGGAAACATCAGATCACAAAATGGGTTGGTTTTTTAGCATTCCCGACACAGGACACTACTAATATACGTTTGTTTTTGGAATCTGAGCTTTGGTTCAAAAGTAACATGTTCTGGTTGAATTGAGTTTTTCTGCAAATTCTAAGATATACTTGGGTGTAACTCCCCAGGGAAACATCAGATCACAAAATGGGTTGGTTTTTTAGCATTCCCGACTCAGGACACTACTAATATACGTTTGTTTTTCGAATCTGAGCTTTGGTTCAAAAGTAACACGTTCTGGTTGAATTGAGTTTTTCTGCAAATTCTAAGATATACTTGAGTGTAACTCACCAGGGAAACATCAGATCACAAAATGGGTTGGTTTTTTAGCATTCCCAACTCAGGACACTACTTATATACGTTTGTTTTTCGAATCTGGGCTTTGGTTCAAAAGTAACACGTTCTGGTTGAATTGAGTTTTTCTGCAAATTCTAAGATATACTTGGGGGTAACTCCCCAGGGAAACATCAGATCACAAAATGGGTTGGTTTTTTAGCATTCCCGACTCAGGACACTACTAATATATGTTTGTTTTTCGAATCTGAGCTTTGGTTCAAAAGAAAACGTTCTGGTTGAATTGAGTTTTTCTGCAAATTCTAAGGTATACTTGGGTGTAACTCCCCAGGGAAACATCAGATCACAAAATGGGTTGGTTTTTTAGCATTCCCGACTCAGGACACTACTAATATACGTTTGTTTTTCGAATCTGAGCTTTGGTTCAAAAGTAACACGTTCTGGTTCAATTGAGTTTTTCTGCAAATTCTAAGATATACTTGGGTGTAACTCCCCAGGGAAACATCAGATCACAAAATGGAGTGGTTTTTTAGCATTCCCGACTCAGGACACTACTAATATATGTTTGTTTTTCGAATCTGAGCTTTGGTTCAAAAGTTACACGTTCTGGTTCAATTGAGTTTTTCTGCAAATTCTAAGATATACTTGGGTGTAACTCCCCAGGGAAACATCAGATCACAAAATGGGTTGGTTTTTTAGCATTCCCGACTCATGACACTACTAATATACGTTTGTTTTTCGAATCTGAGCTTTGGTTCAAAAGTTACACGTTCTGGTTCAATTGAGTTTTTCTGCAAATTCTAAGATATACTTGGGTGTAACTCCCCAGGGAAACATCAGATCACAAAATGGGTTGGTTTTTTAGCATTCCCGACTCAGGACACTACTAATATACGTTTGTTTTTCGAATCTGAGCTTTGGTTCAAAAGTAACACGTTCTGGTTGAATTGAGTTTTTCTGCAAATTCTAAGATATACTTGGGTGTAACTCCCCAGGGAAACATCAGATCACAAAATGGGTTGGTTTTTTAGCATTCCCGACTCAGGACACTACTAATATACGTTTGTTTTTCGAATCTGAGCTTTGGTTCAAAAGTAACACGTTCTGGTTCAATTGAGTTTTTCTGCAAATTCTAAGATATACTTGGATGTAACTCCCCAGGGAAACATCAGATCACAAAATTGGTTGGTTTTTTAGCATTCCCGACTCAGGACACTACTAATATACGTTTGTTTTTCGAATCTGAGCTTTGGTTCAAAAGTAACACGTTCTGGTTCAATTGAGTTTTTCTGCAAATTCTAAGATATACTTGGGTGTAACTCCCCAGGGAAACATCAGATCACAAAATGGGTTGGTTTTTTAGCATTCCCGACTCAGGACACTACTAATATACGTTTGTTTTTCGAATCTGAGCTTTGGTTCAAAAGTAACACGTTCTGGTTGAATTGAGTTTTTCTGCAAATTCTAAGATATACTTGGGTTTAACTCCCCAGGGAAACATCAGATCACAAAATGGGTTAGTTTTTTAGCATTCCCGACTCAGGACACTACTTATATACGTTTGTTTTTCGAATCTGAGCTTTAGTTCAAAAGTAACACGTTCTGGTTGAATTGAGTTTTTCTGCAAATTCTAAGATATACTTGGGTGTAACTCCCCAGGGAAACATCAGATCACAAAATGGGTTGGTTTTTTAGCATTCCCGACACAGGACACTACTAATATACGTTTGTTTTTGGAATCTGAGCTTTGGTTCAAAAGTAACATGTTCTGGTTGAATTGAGTTTTTCTGCAAATTCTAAGATATACTTGGGTGTAACTCCCCAGGGAAACATCAGATCACAAAATGGGTTGGTTTTTTAGCATTCCCGACTCAGGACACTACTAATATACGTTTGTTTTTCGAATCTGAGCTTTGGTTCAAAAGTAACACGTTCTGGTTGAATTGAGTTTTTCTGCAAATTCTAAGATATACTTGAGTGTAACTCACCAGGGAAACATCAGATCACAAAATGGGTTGGTTTTTTAGCATTCCCAACTCAGGACACTACTTATATACGTTTGTTTTTCGAATCTGGGCTTTGGTTCAAAAGTAACACGTTCTGGTTGAATTGAGTTTTTCTGCAAATTCTAAGATATACTTGGGGGTAACTCCCCAGGGAAACATCAGATCACAAAATGGGTTGGTTTTTTAGCATTCCCGACTCAGGACACTACTAATATATGTTTGTTTTTCGAATCTGAGCTTTGGTTCAAAAGAAAACGTTCTGGTTGAATTGAGTTTTTCTGCAAATTCTAAGGTATACTTGGGTGTAACTCCCCAGGGAAACATCAGATCACAAAATGGGTTGGTTTTTTAGCATTCCCGACTCAGGACACTACTAATATACGTTTGTTTTTCGAATCTGAGCTTTGGTTCAAAAGTAACACGTTCTGGTTCAATTGAGTTTTTCTGCAAATTCTAAGATATACTTGGGTGTAACTCCCCAGGGAAACATCAGATCACAAAATGGAGTGGTTTTTTAGCATTCCCGACTCAGGACACTACTAATATATGTTTGTTTTTCGAATCTGAGCTTTGGTTCAAAAGTTACACGTTCTGGTTCAATTGAGTTTTTCTGCAAATTCTAAGATATACTTGGGTGTAACTCCCCAGGGAAACATCAGATCACAAAATGGGTTGGTTTTTTAGCATTCCCGACTCATGACACTACTAATATACGTTTGTTTTTCGAATCTGAGCTTTGGTTCAAAAGTTACACGTTCTGGTTCAATTGAGTTTTTCTGCAAATTCTAAGATATACTTGGGTGTAACTCCCCAGGGAAACATCAGATCACAAAATGGGTTGGTTTTTTAGCATTCCCGACTCAGGACACTACTAATATACGTTTGTTTTTCGAATCTGAGCTTTGGTTCAAAAGTAACACGTTCTGGTTGAATTGAGTTTTTCTGCAAATTCTAAGATATACTTGGGTGTAACTCCCCAGGGAAACATCAGATCACAAAATGGGTTGGTTTTTTAGCATTCCCGACTCAGGACACTACTAATATACGTTTGTTTTTCGAATCTGAGCTTTGGTTCAAAAGTAACACGTTCTGGTTCAATTGAGTTTTTCTGCAAATTCTAAGATATACTTGGATGTAACTCCCCAGGGAAACATCAGATCACAAAATTGGTTGGTTTTTTAGCATTCCCGACTCAGGACACTACTAATATACGTTTGTTTTTCGAATCTGAGCTTTGGTTCAAAAGTAACACGTTCTGGTTCAATTGAGTTTTTCTGCAAATTCTAAGATATACTTGGGTGTAACTCCCCAGGGAAACATCAGATCACAAAATGGGTTGGTTTTTTAGCATTCCCGACTCAGGACACTACTAATATACGTTTGTTTTTCGAATCTGAGCTTTGGTTCAAAAGTAACACGTTCTGGTTGAATTGAGTTTTTCTGCAAATTCTAAGATATACTTGGGTTTAACTCCCCAGGGAAACATCAGATCACAAAATGGGTTAGTTTTTTAGCATTCCCGACTCAGGACACTACTTATATACGTTTGTTTTTCGAATCTGGGCTTTGGTTCAAAAGTAACACGTTCTGGTTGAATTGAGTTTTTCTGCAAATTCTAAGATATACTTGGGGGTAACTCCCCAGGGAAACATCAGATCACAAAATTGGTTGGTTTTTTAGCATTCCCGACTCAGGACACTACTAATATACGTTTGTTTTTCGAATCTGAGCTTTGGTTCAAAACTAACACGTTCTGGTTGAATTGAGTTTTTCTGCAAATTCTAAGATATACTTGGGTGTAACTCCCCAGGGAAACATCAGATCACAAAATGGGTTGGTTTTTTAGCATTCCCGACTCATGACACTACTAATATACGTTTGTTTTTCGAATCTGAGCTTTGGTTCAAAAGTAACACGTTCTGGTTCAATTGAGTTTTTCTGCAAATTCTAAGATATACTTGGATGTAACTCCCCAGGGAAACATCAGATCACAAAATTGGTTGGTTTTTTAGCATTCCCGACTCAGGACACTACTAATATACGTTTGTTTTTCGAATCTGAGCTTTGGTTCAAAACTAACACGTTCTGGTTGAATTGAGTTTTTCTGCAAATTCTAAGATATACTTGGGTGTAACTCCCCAGGGAAACATCAGATCACAAAATGGGTTGGTTTTTTAGCATTCCCGACTCAGGACACTACTAATATACATTTGTTTTTCGAATCTGAGCTTTGGTTCAAAAGTTACACGTTCTGGTTCAATTGAGTTTTTCTGCAAATTCTAAGATATACTTGGGTGTAACTCCCCAGGGAAACATCAGATCACAAAATGGGTTGGTTTTTTAGCATTCCCGACTCAGGACACTACTAATATACGTTTGTTTTTCGAATCTGAGCTTTGGTTCAAAAGTAACACGTTCTGGTTCAATTGAGTTTTTCTGCAAATTCTAAGATATACTTGGGTGTAACTCCCCAGGGAAACATCAGATCACAAAATGGAGTGGTTTTTTAGCATTCCCGACTCAGGACACTACTAATATACGTTTGTTTTTCGAATCTGAGCTTTGGTTCAAAAGTTACACGTTCTGGTTCAATTGAGTTTTTCTGCAAATTCTAAGATATACTTGGGTTTAACTCCCCAGGGAAACATCAGATCACAAAATGGGTTGGTTTTTTAGCATTCCTGACTCATGACACTACTAATATACGTTTGTTTTTCGAATCTGAGCTTTGGTTCAAAAGTTACACGTTCTGGTTCAATTGAGTTTTTCTGCAAATTCTAAGATATACTTGGGGGTAACTCCCCAGGGAAACATCAGATCACAAAATGGGTTGGTTTTTTAGCATTCCCGACTCAGGACACTACTAATATATGTTTGTTTTTCGAATCTGAGCTTTGGTTCAAAAGAAAACGTTCTGGTTGAATTGAGTTTTTCTGCAAATTCTAAGGTATACTTGGGTGTAACTCCCCAGGGAAACATCAGATCACAAAATGGGTTGGTTTTTTAGCATTCCCGACTCAGGACACTACTAATATACGTTTGTTTTTCGAATCTGAGCTTTGGTTCAAAAGTAACACGTTCTGGTTCAATTGAGTTTTTCTGCAAATTCTAAGATATACTTGGGTGTAACTCCCCAGGGAAACATCAGATCACAAAATGGAGTGGTTTTTTAGCATTCCCGACTCAGGACACTACTAATATATGTTTGTTTTTCGAATCTGAGCTTTGGTTCAAAAGTTACACGTTCTGGTTCAATTGAGTTTTTCTGCAAATTCTAAGATATACTTGGGTGTAACTCCCCAGGGAAACATCAGATCACAAAATGGGTTGGTTTTTTAGCATTCCCGACTCATGACACTACTAATATACGTTTGTTTTTCGAATCTGAGCTTTGGTTCAAAAGTTACACGTTCTGGTTCAATTGAGTTTTTCTGCAAATTCTAAGATATACTTGGGTGTAACTCCCCAGGGAAACATCAGATCACAAAATGGGTTGGTTTTTTAGCATTCCCGACTCAGGACACTACTAATATACGTTTGTTTTTCGAATCTGAGCTTTGGTTCAAAAGTAACACGTTCTGGTTGAATTGAGTTTTTCTGCAAATTCTAAGATATACTTGGGTGTAACTCCCCAGGGAAACATCAGATCACAAAATGGGTTGGTTTTTTAGCATTCCCGACTCAGGACACTACTAATATACGTTTGTTTTTCGAATCTGAGCTTTGGTTCAAAAGTAACACGTTCTGGTTCAATTGAGTTTTTCTGCAAATTCTAAGATATACTTGGATGTAACTCCCCAGGGAAACATCAGATCACAAAATTGGTTGGTTTTTTAGCATTCCCGACTCAGGACACTACTAATATACGTTTGTTTTTCGAATCTGAGCTTTGGTTCAAAAGTAACACGTTCTGGTTCAATTGAGTTTTTCTGCAAATTCTAAGATATACTTGGGTGTAACTCCCCAGGGAAACATCAGATCACAAAATGGGTTGGTTTTTTAGCATTCCCGACTCAGGACACTACTAATATACGTTTGTTTTTCGAATCTGAGCTTTGGTTCAAAAGTAACACGTTCTGGTTGAATTGAGTTTTTCTGCAAATTCTAAGATATACTTGGGTTTAACTCCCCAGGGAAACATCAGATCACAAAATGGGTTAGTTTTTTAGCATTCCCGACTCAGGACACTACTTATATACGTTTGTTTTTCGAATCTGGGCTTTGGTTCAAAAGTAACACGTTCTGGTTGAATTGAGTTTTTCTGCAAATTCTAAGATATACTTGGGGGTAACTCCCCAGGGAAACATCAGATCACAAAATTGGTTGGTTTTTTAGCATTCCCGACTCAGGACACTACTAATATACGTTTGTTTTTCGAATCTGAGCTTTGGTTCAAAACTAACACGTTCTGGTTGAATTGAGTTTTTCTGCAAATTCTAAGATATACTTGGGTGTAACTCCCCAGGGAAACATCAGATCACAAAATGGGTTGGTTTTTTAGCATTCCCGACTCATGACACTACTAATATACGTTTGTTTTTCGAATCTGAGCTTTGGTTCAAAAGTAACACGTTCTGGTTCAATTGAGTTTTTCTGCAAATTCTAAGATATACTTGGATGTAACTCCCCAGGGAAACATCAGATCACAAAATTGGTTGGTTTTTTAGCATTCCCGACTCAGGACACTACTAATATACGTTTGTTTTTCGAATCTGAGCTTTGGTTCAAAACTAACACGTTCTGGTTGAATTGAGTTTTTCTGCAAATTCTAAGATATACTTGGGTGTAACTCCCCAGGGAAACATCAGATCACAAAATGGGTTGGTTTTTTAGCATTCCCGACTCAGGACACTACTAATATACATTTGTTTTTCGAATCTGAGCTTTGGTTCAAAAGTTACACGTTCTGGTTCAATTGAGTTTTTCTGCAAATTCTAAGATATACTTGGGTGTAACTCCCCAGGGAAACATCAGATCACAAAATGGGTTGGTATTTTAGCATTCCCGACTCAGGACACTACTAATATACGTTTGTTTTTCGAATCTGAGCTTTGGTTCAAAAGTAACACGTTCTGGTTCAATTGAGTTTTTCTGCAAATTCTAAGATATACTTGGGTGTAACTCCCCAGGGAAACATCAGATCACAAAATGGAGTGGTTTTTTAGCATTCCCGACTCAGGACACTACTAATATACGTTTGTTTTTCGAATCTGAGCTTTGGTTCAAAAGTTACACGTTCTGGTTCAATTGAGTTTTTCTGCAAATTCTAAGATATACTTGGGTTTAACTCCCCAGGGAAACATCAGATCACAAAATGGGTTGGTTTTTTAGCATTCCCGACTCATGACACTACTAATATACGTTTGTTTTTCGAATCTGAGCTTTGGTTCAAAAGTTACACGTTCTGGTTCAATTGAGTTTTTCTGCAAATTCTAAGATATACTTGGGTGTAACTCCCCAGGGAAACATCAGATCACAAAATGGGTTGGTTTTTTAGCATTCCCGACTCAGGACACTACTAATATACATTTGTTTTTCGAATCTGAGCTTTGGTTCAAAAGTAACACGTTCTGGTTGAATTGAGTTTTTCTGCAAATTCTAAGATATACTTGGGTGTAACTCCCCAGGGAAACATCCGATCACAAAATGGGTTGGTTTTTTAGCATTCCCGACTCAGGACACTACTAATATACGTTTGTTTTTCGAATCTGAGCTTTGGTTCAAAAGTAACACGTTCTGGTTCAATTGAGTTTTTCTTCAAATTCTAAGATATACTTGGATGTAACTCCCCAGGGAAACATCAGATCACAAAATTGGTTGGTTTTTTAGCATTCCCGACTCAGGACACTACTAATATACATTTGTTTTTCGAATCTGAGCTTTGGTTCAAAACTAACACGTTCTGGTTGAATTGAGTTTTTCTGCAAATTCTAAGATATACTTGGGTGTAACTCCCCAGGGAAACATCAGATCACAAAATGGGTTGGTTTTTTAGCATTCCCGACTCAGGACACTACTAATATACGTTTGTTTTTCGAATCTGAGCTTTGGTTCAAAAGTAACACGTTCTGGTTCAATTGAGTTTTTCTTCAAATTCTAAGATATACTTGGATGTAACTCCCCAGGGAAACATCAGATCACAAAATTGGTTGGTTTTTTAGCATTCCCGACTCAGGACACTACTAATATACATTTGTTTTTCGAATCTGAGCTTTGGTTCAAAACTAACACGTTCTGGTTGAATTGAGTTTTTCTGCAAATTCTAAGATATACTTGGGTGTAACTCCCCAGGGAAACATCAGATCACAAAATGGGTTGGTTTTTTAGCATTCCCGACTCAGGACACTACTAATATACGTTTGTTTTTCGAATCTGAGCTTTGGTTCAAAAGAAAACGTTCTGGTTGAATTGAGTTTTTCTGCAAATTCTAAGATATACTTGGGTTTAACTCCCCAGGGAAACATCAGATCACAAAATGGGTTGGTTTTTTAGCATTCCCGACTCATGACACTACTAATATACGTTTGTTTTTCGAATCTGAGCTTTGGTTCAAAAGTTACACGTTCTGGTTCAATTGAGTTTTTCTGCAAATTCTAAGATATACTTGGGTGTAACTCCCCAGGGAAACATCAGATCACAAAATGGGTTGGTTTTTTAGCATTCCCGACTCAGGACACTACTAATATACGTTTGTTTTTCGAATCTGAGCTTTGGTTCAAAAGTAACACGTTCTGGTTGAATTGAGTTTTTCTGCAAATTCTAAGATATACTTGGGTGTAACTCCCCAGGGAAACATCTGATCACAAAATGGGTTGGTTTTTTAGCATTCCCGACTCAGGACACTACTAATATACGTTTGTTTTTCGAATCTGAGCTTTGGTTCAAAAGTAACACGTTCTGGTTCAATTGAGTTTTTCTGCAAATTCTAAGATATACTTGGATGTAACTCCCCAGGGAAACATCAGATCACAAAATTGGTTGGTTTTTTAGCATTCCCGACTCAGGACACTACTAATATACGTTTGTTTTTCGAATCTGAGCTTTGGTTCAAAACTAACACGTTCTGGTTGAATTGAGTTTTTCTGCAAATTCTAAGATATACTTGGGTGTAACTCCCCAGGGAAACATCAGATCACAAAATGGGTTGGTTTTTTAGCATTCCCGACTCAGGACACTACTAATATACGTTTGTTTTTCGAATCTGAGCTTTGGTTCAAAAGAAAACGTTCTGGTTGAATTGAGTTTTTCTGCAAATTCTAAGGTATACTTGGGTGTAACTCCCCAAGGAAACATCAGATCACAAAATGGGTTGGTTTTTTTAGCATTCCCGACTCAGGACACTACTAATATACGTTTGTTTTTCGAATCTGAGCTTTGGTTCAAAAGTAACACGTTCTGGTTGAATTGAGTTTTTCTGCAAATTCTAAGATATACTTGGGTGTAACTCCCCAGGGAAACATCTGATCACAAAATGGGTTGGTTTTTTAGCATTCCCGACTCAGGACACTACTAATATACGTTTGTTTTTCGAATCTGAGCTTTGGTTCAAAAGTAACACGTTCTGGTTCAATTGAGTTTTTCTGCAAATTCTAAGATATACTTGGATGTAACTCCCCAGGGAAACATCAGATCACAAAATTGGTTGGTTTTTTAGCATTCCCGACTCAGGACACTACTAATATACGTTTGTTTTTTGAATCTGAGCTTTGGTTCAAAACTAACACGTTCTGGTTGAATTGAGTTTTTCTGCAAATTCTAAGATATACTTGGGTGTAACTCCCCAGGGAAACATCAGATCACAAAATGGGTTGGTTTTTTAGCATTCCCGACTCAGGACACTACTAATATACGTTTGTTTTTCGAATCTGAGCTTTGGTTCAAAAGAAAACGTTCTGGTTGAATTGAGTTTTTCTGCAAATTCTAAGGTATACTTGGGTGTAACTCCCCAAGGAAACATCAGATCACAAAATGGGTTGGTTTTTTAGCATTCCCGACTCAGGACACTACTAATATACGTTTGTTTTTCGAATCTGAGCTTTGGTTCAAAAGTAACACGTTCTGGTTGAATTGAGTTTTTCTGCAAATTCTAAGATATACTTGGGTGTAACTCCCCAGGGAAACATCAGATCACAAAATGGCTTGGTTTTTTAGCATTCCCGACTCAGGACACTACTAATATACGTTTGTTTTTCGAACCTGAGCTTTGGTTCAAAAGTAACACGTTCTGGTTCAATTGAGTTTTTCTGCAAATTCTAAGATATACTTGGGTGTAACTCCCCAGGGAAACATCAGATCACAAAATGGGTTGGTTTTTTAGCATTCCCGACTCAGGACACTACTAATATACGTTTGTTTTTCGAACCTGAGCTTTGGTTCAAAAGTAACACGTTCTGGTTCAATTGAGTTTTTCTGCAAATTCTAAGATATACTTGGGTGTAACTCCCCAGGGAAACATCAGATCACAAAATGGAGTGGTTTTTTAGCATTCCCGACTCAGGACACTACTAATATACGTTTGTTTTTCGAATCTGAGCTTTGGTTCAAAAGTAACACGTTCTGGTTCAATTGAGTTTTTCTGCAAATTCTAAGATATACTTTGGTGTAACTCCCCAGGGAAACATCCGTCCACAAAATGGGTTGGTTTTTTAGCATTCCCGACTCAGGACACTACTAATATACGTTTGTTTTTCGAATCTGAGCTTTGGTTCAAAAGTAACACGTTCTGGTTGAATTGAGTTTTTCTGCAAATTCTAAGATATACTTGGGTGTAACTCCCCAGGGAAACATCAGATCACAAAATGGGTTGGTTTTTTAGCATTCCCGACTCAGGACACTACTAATATACGTTTGTTTTTCGAATCTGAGCTTTGGTTCAAAAGTAACACGTTCTGGTTGAATTGAGTTTTTCTCCAAATTCTAAGATATACTTGAGTGTAACTCACCAGGGAAACATCAGATCACAAAATGGGTTGGTTTTTTAGCATTCCCGACTCAGGACACTACTAATATATGTTTGTTTTTCGAATCTGAGCTTTAGTTCAAAAGTAACACGTTCTGGTTGAATTGAGTTTTTCTGCAAATTATAAGATATACTTGGGTGTAACTCCCCAGGGAAACATCAGATCACAAAATGGGTTGGTTTTTTAGCATTCCCGACACAGGACACTACTAATATACGTTTGTTTTTGGAATCTGAGCTTTGGTTCAAAAGTAACATGTTCTGGTTGAATTGAGTTTTTCTGCAAATTCTAAGATATACTTGGGTGTAACTCCCCAGGGAAACATCAGATCACAAAATGGGTTGGTTTTTTACCATTCCCGACTCAGGACACTACTAATATACGTTTGTTTTTCGAATCTGAGCTTTGGTTCAAAAGTAACACGTTCTGGTTGAATTGAGTTTTTCTGCAAATTCTAAGATATACTTGGGTGTAACTCCCCAGGGAAACATCAGATCACAAAATGGGTGGGTTTTTTAGCATTCCCGACACAGGACACTACTAATATACGTTTGTTTTTGGAATCTGAGCTTTGGTTCAAAAGTAACATGTTCTGGTTGAATTGAGTTTTTCTGCAAATTCTAAGATATACTTGGGTGTAACTCCCCAGGGAAACATCAGATCACAAAATGGGTTGGTTTTTTAGCATTCCCGACTCAGGACACTACTAATATACGTTTGTTTTTCGAATCTGAGCTTTAGTTCAAAAGTAACACGTTCTGGTTGAATTGAGTTTTTCTGCAAATTCTAAGATATACTTGGGTGTAACTCCCCAGGGAAACATCAGATCACAAAATGGGTTGGTTTTTTAGCATTCCCGACTCAGGACACTACTTATATACGTTTGTTTTTCGAATCTGAGCTTTGGTTCAAAAGTAACACGTTGTCGTTGAATTGAGTTTTTCTGCAAATTCTAAGATATACTTGGGTGTAACTCCCCAGGGAAACATCAGATCACAAAATGGAGTGGTTTTTTAGCATTCCCGACTCAGGACACTACTAATATGTGTTTGTTTTTGGAATCTGAGCTTTGGTTCAAAAGTAACATGTTCTGGTTGAATTGAGTTTTTCTGCAAATTCTAAGATATACTTGGGTGTAACTCCCCAGGGAAACATCAGATCACAAAATGGGTTGGTTTTTTAGCATTCCCGACTCAGGACACTACTAATATACGTTTGTTTTTCGAATCTGAGCTTTGGTTCAAAAGTAACACGTTCTGGTTGAATTGAGTTTTTCTGCAAATTCTAAGATATACTTGAGTGTAACTCACCAGGGAAACATCAGATCACAAAATGGGTTGGTTTTTTAGCATTCCCAACTCAGGACACTACTTATATACGTTTGTTTTTCGAATCTGGGCTTTGGTTCAAAAGTAACACGTTCTGGTTGAATTGAGTTTTTCTGCAAATTCTAAGATATACTTGGGGGTAACTCCCCAGGGAAACATCAGATCACAAAATGGGTTGGTTTTTTAGCATTCCCGACTCAGGACACTACTAATATATGTTTGTTTTTCGAATCTGAGCTTTGGTTCAAAAGAAAACGTTCTGGTTGAATTGAGTTTTTCTGCAAATTCTAAGGTATACTTGGGTGTAACTCCCCAGGGAAACATCAGATCACAAAATGGGTTGGTTTTTTAGCATTCCCGACTCAGGACACTACTAATATACGTTTGTTTTTCGAATCTGAGCTTTGGTTCAAAAGTAACACGTTCTGGTTCAATTGAGTTTTTCTGCAAATTCTAAGATATACTTGGGTGTAACTCCCCAGGGAAACATCAGATCACAAAATGGAGTGGTTTTTTAGCATTCCCGACTCAGGACACTACTAATATATGTTTGTTTTTCGAATCTGAGCTTTGGTTCAAAAGTTACACGTTCTGGTTCAATTGAGTTTTTCTGCAAATTCTAAGATATACTTGGGTGTAACTCCCCAGGGAAACATCAGATCACAAAATGGGTTGGTTTTTTAGCATTCCCGACTCATGACACTACTAATATACGTTTGTTTTTCGAATCTGAGCTTTGGTTCAAAAGTTACACGTTCTGGTTCAATTGAGTTTTTCTGCAAATTCTAAGATATACTTGGGTGTAACTCCCCAGGGAAACATCAGATCACAAAATGGGTTGGTTTTTTAGCATTCCCGACTCAGGACACTACTAATATACGTTTGTTTTTCGAATCTGAGCTTTGGTTCAAAAGTAACACGTTCTGGTTGAATTGAGTTTTTCTGCAAATTCTAAGATATACTTGGGTGTAACTCCCCAGGGAAACATCAGATCACAAAATGGGTTGGTTTTTTAGCATTCCCGACTCAGGACACTACTAATATACGTTTGTTTTTCGAATCTGAGCTTTGGTTCAAAAGTAACACGTTCTGGTTCAATTGAGTTTTTCTGCAAATTCTAAGATATACTTGGATGTAACTCCCCAGGGAAACATCAGATCACAAAATTGGTTGGTTTTTTAGCATTCCCGACTCAGGACACTACTAATATACGTTTGTTTTTCGAATCTGAGCTTTGGTTCAAAAGTAACACGTTCTGGTTCAATTGAGTTTTTCTGCAAATTCTAAGATATACTTGGGTGTAACTCCCCAGGGAAACATCAGATCACAAAATGGGTTGGTTTTTTAGCATTCCCGACTCAGGACACTACTAATATACGTTTGTTTTTCGAATCTGAGCTTTGGTTCAAAAGTAACACGTTCTGGTTGAATTGAGTTTTTCTGCAAATTCTAAGATATACTTGGGTTTAACTCCCCAGGGAAACATCAGATCACAAAATGGGTTAGTTTTTTAGCATTCCCGACTCAGGACACTACTTATATACGTTTGTTTTTCGAATCTGGGCTTTGGTTCAAAAGTAACACGTTCTGGTTGAATTGAGTTTTTCTGCAAATTCTAAGATATACTTGGGGGTAACTCCCCAGGGAAACATCAGATCACAAAATTGGTTGGTTTTTTAGCATTCCCGACTCAGGACACTACTAATATACGTTTGTTTTTCGAATCTGAGCTTTGGTTCAAAACTAACACGTTCTGGTTGAATTGAGTTTTTCTGCAAATTCTAAGATATACTTGGGTGTAACTCCCCAGGGAAACATCAGATCACAAAATGGGTTGGTTTTTTAGCATTCCCGACTCAGGACACTACTAATATACGTTTGTTTTTCGAATCTGAGCTTTGGTTCAAAAGTAACACGTTCTGGTTCAATTGAGTTTTTCTTCAAATTCTAAGATATACTTGGATGTAACTCCCCAGGGAAACATCAGATCACAAAATTGGTTGGTTTTTTAGCATTCCCGACTCAGGACACTACTAATATACATTTGTTTTTCGAATCTGAGCTTTGGTTCAAAACTAACACGTTCTGGTTGAATTGAGTTTTTCTGCAAATTCTAAGATATACTTGGGTGTAACTCCCCAGGGAAACATCAGATCACAAAATGGGTTGGTTTTTTAGCATTCCCGACTCAGGACACTACTAATATACGTTTGTTTTTCGAATCTGAGCTTTGGTTCAAAAGAAAACGTTCTGGTTGAATTGAGTTTTTCTGCAAATTCTAAGATATACTTGGGTTTAACTCCCCAGGGAAACATCAGATCACAAAATGGGTTGGTTTTTTAGCATTCCCGACTCATGACACTACTAATATACGTTTGTTTTTCGAATCTGAGCTTTGGTTCAAAAGTTACACGTTCTGGTTCAATTGAGTTTTTCTGCAAATTCTAAGATATACTTGGGTGTAACTCCCCAGGGAAACATCAGATCACAAAATGGGTTGGTTTTTTAGCATTCCCGACTCAGGACACTACTAATATACGTTTGTTTTTCGAATCTGAGCTTTGGTTCAAAAGTAACACGTTCTGGTTGAATTGAGTTTTTCTGCAAATTCTAAGATATACTTGGGTGTAACTCCCCAGGGAAACATCTGATCACAAAATGGGTTGGTTTTTTAGCATTCCCGACTCAGGACACTACTAATATACGTTTGTTTTTCGAATCTGAGCTTTGGTTCAAAAGTAACACGTTCTGGTTCAATTGAGTTTTTCTGCAAATTCTAAGATATACTTGGATGTAACTCCCCAGGGAAACATCAGATCACAAAATTGGTTGGTTTTTTAGCATTCCCGACTCAGGACACTACTAATATACGTTTGTTTTTCGAATCTGAGCTTTGGTTCAAAACTAACACGTTCTGGTTGAATTGAGTTTTTCTGCAAATTCTAAGATATACTTGGGTGTAACTCCCCAGGGAAACATCAGATCACAAAATGGGTTGGTTTTTTAGCATTCCCGACTCAGGACACTACTAATATACGTTTGTTTTTCGAATCTGAGCTTTGGTTCAAAAGTAACACGTTCTGGTTCAATTGAGTTTTTCTGCAAATTCTAAGATATACTTGGATGTAACTCCCCAGGGAAACATCAGATCACAAAATTGGTTGGTTTTTTAGCATTCCCGACTCAGGACACTACTAATATACGTTTGTTTTTCGAATCTGAGCTTTGGTTCAAAACTAACACGTTCTGGTTGAATTGAGTTTTTCTGCAAATTCTAAGATATACTTGGGTGTAACTCCCCAGGGAAACATCAGATCACAAAATGGGTTGGTTTTTTAGCATTCCCGACTCAGGACACTACTAATATACGTTTGTTTTTCGAATCTGAGCTTTGGTTCAAAAGTAACACGTTCTGGTTCAATTGAGTTTTTCTGCAAATTCTAAGATATACTTGGATGTAACTCCCCAGGGAAACATCAGATCACAAAATTGGTTGGTTTTTTAGCATTCCCGACTCAGGACACTACTAATATACGTTTGTTTTTCGAATCTGAGCTTTGGTTCAAAAGTAACACGTTCTGGTTCAATTGAGTTTTTCTGCAAATTCTAAGATATACTTGGGTGTAACTCCCCAGGGAAACATCAGATCACAAAATGGGTTGGTTTTTTAGCATTCCCGACTCAGGACACTACTAATATACGTTTGTTTTTCGAATCTGAGCTTTGGTTCAAAAGTAACACGTTCTGGTTGAATTGAGTTTTTCTGCAAATTCTAAGATATACTTGGGTTTAACTCCCCAGGGAAACATCAGATCACAAAATGGGTTAGTTTTTTAGCATTCCCGACTCAGGACACTACTTATATACGTTTGTTTTTCGAATCTGGGCTTTGGTTCAAAAGTAACACGTTCTGGTTGAATTGAGTTTTTCTGCAAATTCTAAGATATACTTGGGGGTAACTCCCCAGGGAAACATCAGATCACAAAATTGGTTGGTTTTTTAGCATTCCCGACTCAGGACACTACTAATATACGTTTGTTTTTCGAATCTGAGCTTTGGTTCAAAACTAACACGTTCTGGTTGAATTGAGTTTTTCTGCAAATTCTAAGATATACTTGGGTGTAACTCCCCAGGGAAACATCAGATCACAAAATGGGTTGGTTTTTTAGCATTCCCGACTCATGACACTACTAATATACGTTTGTTTTTCGAATCTGAGCTTTGGTTCAAAAGTAACACGTTCTGGTTCAATTGAGTTTTTCTGCAAATTCTAAGATATACTTGGATGTAACTCCCCAGGGAAACATCAGATCACAAAATTGGTTGGTTTTTTAGCATTCCCGACTCAGGACACTACTAATATACGTTTGTTTTTCGAATCTGAGCTTTGGTTCAAAACTAACACGTTCTGGTTGAATTGAGTTTTTCTGCAAATTCTAAGATATACTTGGGTGTAACTCCCCAGGGAAACATCAGATCACAAAATGGGTTGGTTTTTTAGCATTCCCGACTCAGGACACTACTAATATACATTTGTTTTTCGAATCTGAGCTTTGGTTCAAAAGTTACACGTTCTGGTTCAATTGAGTTTTTCTGCAAATTCTAAGATATACTTGGGTGTAACTCCCCAGGGAAACATCAGATCACAAAATGGGTTGGTTTTTTAGCATTCCCGACTCAGGACACTACTAATATACGTTTGTTTTTCGAATCTGAGCTTTGGTTCAAAAGTAACACGTTCTGGTTCAATTGAGTTTTTCTGCAAATTCTAAGATATACTTGGGTGTAACTCCCCAGGGAAACATCAGATCACAAAATGGAGTGGTTTTTTAGCATTCCCGACTCAGGACACTACTAATATACGTTTGTTTTTCGAATCTGAGCTTTGGTTCAAAAGTTACACGTTCTGGTTCAATTGAGTTTTTCTGCAAATTCTAAGATATACTTGGGTTTAACTCCCCAGGGAAACATCAGATCACAAAATGGGTTGGTTTTTTAGCATTCCCGACTCATGACACTACTAATATACGTTTGTTTTTCGAATCTGAGCTTTGGTTCAAAAGTTACACGTTCTGGTTCAATTGAGTTTTTCTGCAAATTCTAAGATATACTTGGGTGTAACTCCCCAGGGAAACATCAGATCACAAAATGGGTTGGTTTTTTAGCATTCCCGACTCAGGACACTACTAATATACATTTGTTTTTCGAATCTGAGCTTTGGTTCAAAAGTAACACGTTCTGGTTGAATTGAGTTTTTCTGCAAATTCTAAGATATACTTGGGTGTAACTCCCCAGGGAAACATCCGATCACAAAATGGGTTGGTTTTTTAGCATTCCCGACTCAGGACACTACTAATATACGTTTGTTTTTCGAATCTGAGCTTTGGTTCAAAAGTAACACGTTCTGGTTCAATTGAGTTTTTCTTCAAATTCTAAGATATACTTGGATGTAACTCCCCAGGGAAACATCAGATCACAAAATTGGTTGGTTTTTTAGCATTCCCGACTCAGGACACTACTAATATACATTTGTTTTTCGAATCTGAGCTTTGGTTCAAAACTAACACGTTCTGGTTGAATTGAGTTTTTCTGCAAATTCTAAGATATACTTGGGTGTAACTCCCCAGGGAAACATCAGATCACAAAATGGGTTGGTTTTTTAGCATTCCCGACTCAGGACACTACTAATATACGTTTGTTTTTCGAATCTGAGCTTTGGTTCAAAAGTAACACGTTCTGGTTCAATTGAGTTTTTCTTCAAATTCTAAGATATACTTGGATGTAACTCCCCAGGGAAACATCAGATCACAAAATTGGTTGGTTTTTTAGCATTCCCGACTCAGGACACTACTAATATACATTTGTTTTTCGAATCTGAGCTTTGGTTCAAAACTAACACGTTCTGGTTGAATTGAGTTTTTCTGCAAATTCTAAGATATACTTGGGTGTAACTCCCCAGGGAAACATCAGATCACAAAATGGGTTGGTTTTTTAGCATTCCCGACTCAGGACACTACTAATATACGTTTGTTTTTCGAATCTGAGCTTTGGTTCAAAAGAAAACGTTCTGGTTGAATTGAGTTTTTCTGCAAATTCTAAGATATACTTGGGTTTAACTCCCCAGGGAAACATCAGATCACAAAATGGGTTGGTTTTTTAGCATTCCCGACTCATGACACTACTAATATACGTTTGTTTTTCGAATCTGAGCTTTGGTTCAAAAGTTACACGTTCTGGTTCAATTGAGTTTTTCTGCAAATTCTAAGATATACTTGGGTGTAACTCCCCAGGGAAACATCAGATCACAAAATGGGTTGGTTTTTTAGCATTCCCGACTCAGGACACTACTAATATACGTTTGTTTTTCGAATCTGAGCTTTGGTTCAAAAGTAACACGTTCTGGTTGAATTGAGTTTTTCTGCAAATTCTAAGATATACTTGGGTGTAACTCCCCAGGGAAACATCTGATCACAAAATGGGTTGGTTTTTTAGCATTCCCGACTCAGGACACTACTAATATACGTTTGTTTTTCGAATCTGAGCTTTGGTTCAAAAGTAACACGTTCTGGTTCAATTGAGTTTTTCTGCAAATTCTAAGATATACTTGGATGTAACTCCCCAGGGAAACATCAGATCACAAAATTGGTTGGTTTTTTAGCATTCCCGACTCAGGACACTACTAATATACGTTTGTTTTTCGAATCTGAGCTTTGGTTCAAAACTAACACGTTCTGGTTGAATTGAGTTTTTCTGCAAATTCTAAGATATACTTGGGTGTAACTCCCCAGGGAAACATCAGATCACAAAATGGGTTGGTTTTTTAGCATTCCCGACTCAGGACACTACTAATATACGTTTGTTTTTCGAATCTGAGCTTTGGTTCAAAAGAAAACGTTCTGGTTGAATTGAGTTTTTCTGCAAATTCTAAGGTATACTTGGGTGTAACTCCCCAAGGAAACATCAGATCACAAAATGGGTTGGTTTTTTTAGCATTCCCGACTCAGGACACTACTAATATACGTTTGTTTTTCGAATCTGAGCTTTGGTTCAAAAGTAACACGTTCTGGTTGAATTGAGTTTTTCTGCAAATTCTAAGATATACTTGGGTGTAACTCCCCAGGGAAACATCTGATCACAAAATGGGTTGGTTTTTTAGCATTCCCGACTCAGGACACTACTAATATACGTTTGTTTTTCGAATCTGAGCTTTGGTTCAAAAGTAACACGTTCTGGTTCAATTGAGTTTTTCTGCAAATTCTAAGATATACTTGGATGTAACTCCCCAGGGAAACATCAGATCACAAAATTGGTTGGTTTTTTAGCATTCCCGACTCAGGACACTACTAATATACGTTTGTTTTTCGAATCTGAGCTTTGGTTCAAAACTAACACGTTCTGGTTGAATTGAGTTTTTCTGCAAATTCTAAGATATACTTGGGTGTAACTCCCCAGGGAAACATCAGATCACAAAATGGGTTGGTTTTTTAGCATTCCCGACTCAGGACACTACTAATATACGTTTGTTTTTCGAATCTGAGCTTTGGTTCAAAAGAAAACGTTCTGGTTGAATTGAGTTTTTCTGCAAATTCTAAGGTATACTTGGGTGTAACTCCCCAAGGAAACATCAGATCACAAAATGGGTTGGTTTTTTTAGCATTCCCGACTCAGGACACTACTAATATACGTTTGTTTTTCGAATCTGAGCTTTGGTTCAAAAGTAACACGTTCTGGTTGAATTGAGTTTTTCTGCAAATTCTAAGATATACTTGGGTGTAACTCCCCAGGGAAACATCAGATCACAAAATGGCTTGGTTTTTTAGCATTCCCGACTCAGGACACTACTAATATACGTTTGTTTTTCGAACCTGAGCTTTGGTTCAAAAGTAACACGTTCTGGTTCAATTGAGTTTTTCTGCAAATTCTAAGATATACTTGGGTGTAACTCCCCAGGGAAACATCAGATCACAAAATGGGTTGGTTTTTTAGCATTCCCGACTCAGGACACTACTAATATACGTTTGTTTTTCGAACCTGAGCTTTGGTTCAAAAGTAACACGTTCTGGTTCAATTGAGTTTTTCTGCAAATTCTAAGATATACTTGGGTGTAACTCCCCAGGGAAACATCAGATCACAAAATGGAGTGGTTTTTTAGCATTCCCGACTCAGGACACTACTAATATACGTTTGTTTTTCGAATCTGAGCTTTGGTTCAAAAGTAACACGTTCTGGTTCAATTGAGTTTTTCTGCAAATTCTAAGATATACTTTGGTGTAACTCCCCAGGGAAACATCCGTCCACAAAATGGGTTGGTTTTTTAGCATTCCCGACTCAGGACACTACTAATATACGTTTGTTTTTCGAATCTGAGCTTTGGTTCAAAAGTAACACGTTCTGGTTGAATTGAGTTTTTCTGCAAATTCTAAGATATACTTGGGTGTAACTCCCCAGGGAAACATCAGATCACAAAATGGGTTGGTTTTTTAGCATTCCCGACTCAGGACACTACTAATATACGTTTGTTTTTCGAATCTGAGCTTTGGTTCAAAAGTAACACGTTCTGGTTGAATTGAGTTTTTCTCCAAATTCTAAGATATACTTGAGTGTAACTCACCAGGGAAACATCAGATCACAAAATGGGTTGGTTTTTTAGCATTCCCGACTCAGGACACTACTAATATACGTTTGTTTTTCGAATCTGAGCTTTAGTTCAAAAGTAACACGTTCTGGTTGAATTGAGTTTTTCTGCAAATTATAAGATATACTTGGGTGTAACTCCCCAGGGAAACATCAGATCACAAAATGGGTTGGTTTTTTAGCATTCCCGACACAGGACACTACTAATATACGTTTGTTTTTGGAATCTGAGCTTTGGTTCAAAAGTAACATGTTCTGGTTGAATTGAGTTTTTCTGCAAATTCTAAGATATACTTGGGTGTAACTCCCCAGGGAAACATCAGATCACAAAATGGGTTGGTTTTTTACCATTCCCGACTCAGGACACTACTAATATACGTTTGTTTTTCGAATCTGAGCTTTGGTTCAAAAGTAACACGTTCTGGTTGAATTGAGTTTTTCTGCAAATTCTAAGATATACTTGGGTGTAACTCCCCAGGGAAACATCAGATCACAAAATGGGTTGGTTTTTTAGCATTCCCGACACAGGACACTACTAATATACGTTTGTTTTTGGAATCTGAGCTTTGGTTCAAAAGTAACATGTTCTGGTTGAATTGAGTTTTTCTGCAAATTCTAAGATATACTTGGGTGTAACTCCCCAGGGAAACATCAGATCACAAAATGGGTTGGTTTTTTAGCATTCCCGACTCAGGACACTACTAATATACGTTTGTTTTTCGAATCTGAGCTTTAGTTCAAAAGTAACACGTTCTGGTTGAATTGAGTTTTTCTGCAAATTCTAAGATATACTTGGGGGTAACTCCCCAGGGAAACATCAGATCACAAAATGGGTTGGTTTTTTAGCATTCCCGACTCAGGACACTACTTATATACGTTTGTTTTTCGAATCTGAGCTTTGGTTCAAAACTAACACGTTCTGGTTGAATTGAGTTTTTCTGCAAATTCTAAGATATACTTGGGTGTAACTCCCCAGGGAAACATCAGATCACAAAATGGGTTGGTTTTTTAGCATTCCCGACTCAGGACACTACTAATATACATTTGTTTTTCGAATCTGAGCTTTGGTTCAAAAGTTACACGTTCTGGTTCAATTGAGTTTTTCTGCAAATTCTAAGATATACTTGGGTGTAACTCCCCAGGGAAACATCAGATCACAAAATGGGTTGGTTTTTTAGCATTCCCGACTCAGGACACTACTTATATACGTTTGTTTTTCGAATCTGAGCTTTGGTTCAAAACTAACACGTTCTGGTTGAATTGAGTTTTTCTGCAAATTCTAAGATATACTTGGGTGTAACTCCCCAGGGAAACATCAGATCACAAAATGGGTTGGTTTTTTAGCATTCCCGACTCAGGACACTACTAATATACATTTGTTTTTCGAATCTGAGCTTTGGTTCAAAAGTTACACGTTCTGGTTCAATTGAGTTTTTCTGCAAATTCTAAGATATACTTGGGTGTAACTCCCCAGGGAAACATCAGATCACAAAATGGGTTGGTTTTTTAGCATTCCCGACTCAGGACACTACTAATATACGTTTGTTTTTCGAATCTGAGCTTTGGTTCAAAAGTAACACGTTCTGGTTCAATTGAGTTTTTCTGCAAATTCTAAGATATACTTGGGTGTAACTCCCCAGGGAAACATCAGATCACAAAATGGAGTGGTTTTTTAGCATTCCCGACTCAGGACACTACTAATATACGTTTGTTTTTCGAATCTGAGCTTTGGTTCAAAAGTTACACGTTCTGGTTCAATTGAGTTTTTCTGCAAATTCTAAGATATACTTGGGTTTAACTCCCCAGGGAAACATCAGATCACAAAATGGGTTGGTTTTTTAGCATTCCCGACTCATGACACTACTAATATACGTTTGTTTTTCGAATCTGAGCTTTGGTTCAAAAGTTACACGTTCTGGTTCAATTGAGTTTTTCTGCAAATTCTAAGATATACTTGGGTGTAACTCCCCAGGGAAACATCAGATCACAAAATGGGTTGGTTTTTTAGCATTCCCGACTCAGGACACTACTAATATACATTTGTTTTTCGAATCTGAGCTTTGGTTCAAAAGTAACACGTTCTGGTTGAATTGAGTTTTTCTGCAAATTCTAAGATATACTTGGGTGTAACTCCCCAGGGAAACATCCGATCACAAAATGGGTTGGTTTTTTAGCATTCCCGACTCAGGACACTACTAATATACGTTTGTTTTTCGAATCTGAGCTTTGGTTCAAAAGTAACACGTTCTGGTTCAATTGAGTTTTTCTTCAAATTCTAAGATATACTTGGATGTAACTCCCCAGGGAAACATCAGATCACAAAATTGGTTGGTTTTTTAGCATTCCCGACTCAGGACACTACTAATATACATTTGTTTTTCGAATCTGAGCTTTGGTTCAAAACTAACACGTTCTGGTTGAATTGAGTTTTTCTGCAAATTCTAAGATATACTTGGGTGTAACTCCCCAGGGAAACATCAGATCACAAAATGGGTTGGTTTTTTAGCATTCCCGACTCAGGACACTACTAATATACGTTTGTTTTTCGAATCTGAGCTTTGGTTCAAAAGTAACACGTTCTGGTTCAATTGAGTTTTTCTTCAAATTCTAAGATATACTTGGATGTAACTCCCCAGGGAAACATCAGATCACAAAATTGGTTGGTTTTTTAGCATTCCCGACTCAGGACACTACTAATATACATTTGTTTTTCGAATCTGAGCTTTGGTTCAAAACTAACACGTTCTGGTTGAATTGAGTTTTTCTGCAAATTCTAAGATATACTTGGGTGTAACTCCCCAGGGAAACATCAGATCACAAAATGGGTTGGTTTTTTAGCATTCCCGACTCAGGACACTACTAATATACGTTTGTTTTTCGAATCTGAGCTTTGGTTCAAAAGAAAACGTTCTGGTTGAATTGAGTTTTTCTGCAAATTCTAAGATATACTTGGGTTTAACTCCCCAGGGAAACATCAGATCACAAAATGGGTTGGTTTTTTAGCATTCCCGACTCATGACACTACTAATATACGTTTGTTTTTCGAATCTGAGCTTTGGTTCAAAAGTTACACGTTCTGGTTCAATTGAGTTTTTCTGCAAATTCTAAGATATACTTGGGTGTAACTCCCCAGGGAAACATCAGATCACAAAATGGGTTGGTTTTTTAGCATTCCCGACTCAGGACACTACTAATATACGTTTGTTTTTCGAATCTGAGCTTTGGTTCAAAAGTAACACGTTCTGGTTGAATTGAGTTTTTCTGCAAATTCTAAGATATACTTGGGTGTAACTCCCCAGGGAAACATCTGATCACAAAATGGGTTGGTTTTTTAGCATTCCCGACTCAGGACACTACTAATATACGTTTGTTTTTCGAATCTGAGCTTTGGTTCAAAAGTAACACGTTCTGGTTCAATTGAGTTTTTCTGCAAATTCTAAGATATACTTGGATGTAACTCCCCAGGGAAACATCAGATCACAAAATTGGTTGGTTTTTTAGCATTCCCGACTCAGGACACTACTAATATACGTTTGTTTTTCGAATCTGAGCTTTGGTTCAAAACTAACACGTTCTGGTTGAATTGAGTTTTTCTGCAAATTCTAAGATATACTTGGGTGTAACTCCCCAGGGAAACATCAGATCACAAAATGGGTTGGTTTTTTAGCATTCCCGACTCAGGACACTACTAATATACGTTTGTTTTTCGAATCTGAGCTTTGGTTCAAAAGAAAACGTTCTGGTTGAATTGAGTTTTTCTGCAAATTCTAAGGTATACTTGGGTGTAACTCCCCAAGGAAACATCAGATCACAAAATGGGTTGGTTTTTTTAGCATTCCCGACTCAGGACACTACTAATATACGTTTGTTTTTCGAATCTGAGCTTTGGTTCAAAAGTAACACGTTCTGGTTGAATTGAGTTTTTCTGCAAATTCTAAGATATACTTGGGTGTAACTCCCCAGGGAAACATCTGATCACAAAATGGGTTGGTTTTTTAGCATTCCCGACTCAGGACACTACTAATATACGTTTGTTTTTCGAATCTGAGCTTTGGTTCAAAAGTAACACGTTCTGGTTCAATTGAGTTTTTCTGCAAATTCTAAGATATACTTGGATGTAACTCCCCAGGGAAACATCAGATCACAAAATTGGTTGGTTTTTTAGCATTCCCGACTCAGGACACTACTAATATACGTTTGTTTTTCGAATCTGAGCTTTGGTTCAAAACTAACACGTTCTGGTTGAATTGAGTTTTTCTGCAAATTCTAAGATATACTTGGGTGTAACTCCCCAGGGAAACATCAGATCACAAAATGGGTTGGTTTTTTAGCATTCCCGACTCAGGACACTACTAATATACGTTTGTTTTTCGAATCTGAGCTTTGGTTCAAAAGAAAACGTTCTGGTTGAATTGAGTTTTTCTGCAAATTCTAAGGTATACTTGGGTGTAACTCCCCAAGGAAACATCAGATCACAAAATGGGTTGGTTTTTTTAGCATTCCCGACTCAGGACACTACTAATATACGTTTGTTTTTCGAATCTGAGCTTTGGTTCAAAAGTAACACGTTCTGGTTGAATTGAGTTTTTCTGCAAATTCTAAGATATACTTGGGTGTAACTCCCCAGGGAAACATCAGATCACAAAATGGCTTGGTTTTTTAGCATTCCCGACTCAGGACACTACTAATATACGTTTGTTTTTCGAACCTGAGCTTTGGTTCAAAAGTAACACGTTCTGGTTCAATTGAGTTTTTCTGCAAATTCTAAGATATACTTGGGTGTAACTCCCCAGGGAAACATCAGATCACAAAATGGGTTGGTTTTTTAGCATTCCCGACTCAGGACACTACTAATATACGTTTGTTTTTCGAACCTGAGCTTTGGTTCAAAAGTAACACGTTCTGGTTCAATTGAGTTTTTCTGCAAATTCTAAGATATACTTGGGTGTAACTCCCCAGGGAAACATCAGATCACAAAATGGAGTGGTTTTTTAGCATTCCCGACTCAGGACACTACTAATATACGTTTGTTTTTCGAATCTGAGCTTTGGTTCAAAAGTAACACGTTCTGGTTCAATTGAGTTTTTCTGCAAATTCTAAGATATACTTTGGTGTAACTCCCCAGGGAAACATCCGTCCACAAAATGGGTTGGTTTTTTAGCATTCCCGACTCAGGACACTACTAATATACGTTTGTTTTTCGAATCTGAGCTTTGGTTCAAAAGTAACACGTTCTGGTTCAATTGAGTTTTTCTGCAAATTCTAAGATATACTTGGGTGTAACTCCCCAGGGAAACATCAGATCACAAAATGGGTTGGTTTTTTAGCATTCCCGACTCAGGACACTACTAATATACGTTTGTTTTTCGAATCTGAGCTTTGGTTCAAAAGTAACACGTTCTGGTTGAATTGAGTTTTTCTCCAAATTCTAAGATATACTTGAGTGTAACTCACCAGGGAAACATCAGATCACAAAATGGGTTGGTTTTTTAGCATTCCCGACTCAGGACACTACTAATATACGTTTGTTTTTCGAATCTGAGCTTTAGTTCAAAAGTAACACGTTCTGGTTGAATTGAGTTTTTCTGCAAATTATAAGATATACTTGGGTGTAACTCCCCAGGGAAACATCAGATCACAAAATGGGTTGGTTTTTTAGCATTCCCGACACAGGACACTACTAATATACGTTTGTTTTTGGAATCTGAGCTTTGGTTCAAAAGTAACATGTTCTGGTTGAATTGAGTTTTTCTGCAAATTCTAAGATATACTTGGGTGTAACTCCCCAGGGAAACATCAGATCACAAAATGGGTTGGTTTTTTACCATTCCCGACTCAGGACACTACTAATATACGTTTGTTTTTCGAATCTGAGCTTTGGTTCAAAAGTAACACGTTCTGGTTGAATTGAGTTTTTCTGCAAATTCTAAGATATACTTGGGTGTAACTCCCCAGGGAAACATCAGATCACAAAATGGGTTGGTTTTTTAGCATTCCCGACACAGGACACTACTAATATACGTTTGTTTTTGGAATCTGAGCTTTGGTTCAAAAGTAACATGTTCTGGTTGAATTGAGTTTTTCTGCAAATTCTAAGATATACTTGGGTGTAACTCCCCAGGGAAACATCAGATCACAAAATGGGTTGGTTTTTTAGCATTCCCGACTCAGGACACTACTAATATACGTTTGTTTTTCGAATCTGAGCTTTAGTTCAAAAGTAACACGTTCTGGTTGAATTGAGTTTTTCTGCAAATTCTAAGATATACTTGGGGGTAACTCCCCAGGGAAACATCAGATCACAAAATGGGTTGGTTTTTTAGCATTCCCGACTCAGGACACTACTTATATACGTTTGTTTTTCGAATCTGAGCTTTGGTTCAAAAGTAACACGTTGTCGTTGAATTGAGTTTTTCTGCAAATTCTAAGATATACTTGGGTGTAACTCCCCAGGGAAACATCAGATCACAAAATGGAGTGGTTTTTTAGCATTCCCGACTCAGGACACTACTAATATGTGTTTGTTTTTCGAATCTGAGCTTTGGTTCAAAAGTAACACGTTCTGGTTCAATTGAGTTTTTCTGCAAATTCTAAGATATACTTTGGTGTAACTCCCCAGGGAAACATCCGTCCACAAAATGGGTTGGTTTTTTAGCATTCCCGACTCAGGACACTACTAATATACGTTTGTTTTTCGAATCTGAGCTTTGGTTCAAAAGTAACACGTTCTGGTTGAATTGAGTTTTTCTGCAAATTCTAAGATATACTTGGGTGTAACTCCCCAGGGAAACATCAGATCACAAAATGGGTTGGTTTTTTAGCATTCCCGACTCAGGACACTACTAATATACGTTTGTTTTTCGAATCTGAGCTTTGGTTCAAAAGTAACACGTTCTGGTTGAATTGAGTTTTTCTCCAAATTCTAAGATATACTTGAGTGTAACTCACCAGGGAAACATCAGATCACAAAATGGGTTGGTTTTTTAGCATTCCCGACTCAGGACACTACTAATATACGTTTGTTTTTCGAATCTGAGCTTTAGTTCAAAAGTAACACGTTCTGGTTGAATTGAGTTTTTCTGCAAATTCTAAGATATACTTGGGTGTAACTCCCCAGGGAAACATCAGATCACAAAATGGGTTGGTTTTTTAGCATTCCCGACACAGGACACTACTAATATACGTTTGTTTTTGGAATCTGAGCTTTGGTTCAAAAGTAACATGTTCTGGTTGAATTGAGTTTTTCTGCAAATTCTAAGATATACTTGGGTGTAACTCCCCAGGGAAACATCAGATCACAAAATGGGTTGGTTTTTTAGCATTCCCGACTCAGGACACTACTAATATACGTTTGTTTTTCGAATCTGAGCTTTGGTTCAAAAGTAACACGTTCTGGTTGAATTGAGTTTTTCTGCAAATTCTAAGATATACTTGAGTGTAACTCACCAGGGAAACATCAGATCACAAAATGGGTTGGTTTTTTAGCATTCCCAACTCAGGACACTACTTATATACGTTTGTTTTTCGAATCTGGGCTTTGGTTCAAAAGTAACACGTTCTGGTTGAATTGAGTTTTTCTGCAAATTCTAAGATATACTTGGGGGTAACTCCCCAGGGAAACATCAGATCACAAAATGGGTTGGTTTTTTAGCATTCCCGACTCAGGACACTACTAATATATGTTTGTTTTTCGAATCTGAGCTTTGGTTCAAAAGAAAACGTTCTGGTTGAATTGAGTTTTTCTGCAAATTCTAAGGTATACTTGGGTGTAACTCCCCAGGGAAACATCAGATCACAAAATGGGTTGGTTTTTTAGCATTCCCGACTCAGGACACTACTAATATACGTTTGTTTTTCGAATCTGAGCTTTGGTTCAAAAGTAACACGTTCTGGTTCAATTGAGTTTTTCTGCAAATTCTAAGATATACTTGGGTGTAACTCCCCAGGGAAACATCAGATCACAAAATGGAGTGGTTTTTTAGCATTCCCGACTCAGGACACTACTAATATATGTTTGTTTTTCGAATCTGAGCTTTGGTTCAAAAGTTACACGTTCTGGTTCAATTGAGTTTTTCTGCAAATTCTAAGATATACTTGGGTGTAACTCCCCAGGGAAACATCAGATCACAAAATGGGTTGGTTTTTTAGCATTCCCGACTCAGGACACTACTAATATACGTTTGTTTTTCGAATCTGAGCTTTGGTTCAAAAGTAACACGTTCTGGTTGAATTGAGTTTTTCTGCAAATTCTAAGATATACTTGGGTGTAACTCCCCAGGGAAACATCAGATCACAAAATGGGTTGGTTTTTTAGCATTCCCGACTCAGGACACTACTAATATACGTTTGTTTTTCGAATCTGAGCTTTGGTTCAAAAGTAACACGTTCTGGTTCAATTGAGTTTTTCTGCAAATTCTAAGATATACTTGGATGTAACTCCCCAGGGAAACATCAGATCACAAAATTGGTTGGTTTTTTAGCATTCCCGACTCAGGACACTACTAATATACGTTTGTTTTTCGAATCTGAGCTTTGGTTCAAAAGTAACACGTTCTGGTTCAATTGAGTTTTTCTGCAAATTCTAAGATATACTTGGGTGTAACTCCCCAGGGAAACATCAGATCACAAAATGGGTTGGTTTTTTAGCATTCCCGACTCAGGACACTACTAATATACGTTTGTTTTTCGAATCTGAGCTTTGGTTCAAAAGTAACACGTTCTGGTTGAATTGAGTTTTTCTGCAAATTCTAAGATATACTTGGGTTTAACTCCCCAGGGAAACATCAGATCACAAAATGGGTTAGTTTTTTAGCATTCCCGACTCAGGACACTACTTATATACGTTTGTTTTTCGAATCTGGGCTTTGGTTCAAAAGTAACACGTTCTGGTTGAATTGAGTTTTTCTGCAAATTCTAAGATATACTTGGGGGTAACTCCCCAGGGAAACATCAGATCACAAAATTGGTTGGTTTTTTAGCATTCCCGACTCAGGACACTACTAATATACGTTTGTTTTTCGAATCTGAGCTTTGGTTCAAAACTAACACGTTCTGGTTGAATTGAGTTTTTCTGCAAATTCTAAGATATACTTGGGTGTAACTCCCCAGGGAAACATCAGATCACAAAATGGGTTGGTTTTTTAGCATTCCCGACTCATGACACTACTAATATACGTTTGTTTTTCGAATCTGAGCTTTGGTTCAAAAGTAACACGTTCTGGTTCAATTGAGTTTTTCTGCAAATTCTAAGATATACTTGGATGTAACTCCCCAGGGAAACATCAGATCACAAAATTGGTTGGTTTTTTAGCATTCCCGACTCAGGACACTACTAATATACGTTTGTTTTTCGAATCTGAGCTTTGGTTCAAAACTAACACGTTCTGGTTGAATTGAGTTTTTCTGCAAATTCTAAGATATACTTGGGTGTAACTCCCCAGGGAAACATCAGATCACAAAATGGGTTGGTTTTTTAGCATTCCCGACTCAGGACACTACTAATATACATTTGTTTTTCGAATCTGAGCTTTGGTTCAAAAGTTACACGTTCTGGTTCAATTGAGTTTTTCTGCAAATTCTAAGATATACTTGGGTGTAACTCCCCAGGGAAACATCAGATCACAAAATGGGTTGGTTTTTTAGCATTCCCGACTCAGGACACTACTAATATACGTTTGTTTTTCGAATCTGAGCTTTGGTTCAAAAGTAACACGTTCTGGTTCAATTGAGTTTTTCTGCAAATTCTAAGATATACTTGGGTGTAACTCCCCAGGGAAACATCAGATCACAAAATGGAGTGGTTTTTTAGCATTCCCGACTCAGGACACTACTAATATACGTTTGTTTTTCGAATCTGAGCTTTGGTTCAAAAGTTACACGTTCTGGTTCAATTGAGTTTTTCTGCAAATTCTAAGATATACTTGGGTTTAACTCCCCAGGGAAACATCAGATCACAAAATGGGTTGGTTTTTTAGCATTCCCGACTCATGACACTACTAATATACGTTTGTTTTTCGAATCTGAGCTTTGGTTCAAAAGTTACACGTTCTGGTTCAATTGAGTTTTTCTGCAAATTCTAAGATATACTTGGGTGTAACTCCCCAGGGAAACATCAGATCACAAAATGGGTTGGTTTTTTAGCATTCCCGACTCAGGACACTACTAATATACATTTGTTTTTCGAATCTGAGCTTTGGTTCAAAAGTAACACGTTCTGGTTCAATTGAGTTTTTCTGCAAATTCTAAGATATACTTGGGTGTAACTCCCCAGGGAAACATCCGATCACAAAATGGGTTGGTTTTTTAGCATTCCCGACTCAGGACACTACTAATATACGTTTGTTTTTCGAATCTGAGCTTTGGTTCAAAAGTAACACGTTCTGGTTCAATTGAGTTTTTCTTCAAATTCTAAGATATACTTGGATGTAACTCCCCAGGGAAACATCAGATCACAAAATGGGTTGGTTTTTTAGCATTCCCGACTCAGGACACTACTAATATACGTTTGTTTTTCGAATCTGAGCTTTGGTTCAAAAGTAACACGTTCTGGTTGAATTGAGTTTTTCTGCAAATTCTAAGATATACTTGGGTGTAACTCCCCAGGGAAACATCAGATCACAAAATGGGTTGGTTTTTTAGCATTCCCGACTCAGGACACTACTAATATACGTTTGTTTTTCGAATCTGAGCTTTGGTTCAAAAGTAACACGTTCTGGTTCAATTGAGTTTTTCTGCAAATTCTAAGATATACTTGGATGTAACTCCCCAGGGAAACATCAGATCACAAAATTGGTTGGTTTTTTAGCATTCCCGACTCAGGACACTACTAATATACGTTTGTTTTTCGAATCTGAGCTTTGGTTCAAAAGTAACACGTTCTGGTTCAATTGAGTTTTTCTGCAAATTCTAAGATATACTTGGGTGTAACTCCCCAGGGAAACATCAGATCACAAAATGGGTTGGTTTTTTAGCATTCCCGACTCAGGACACTACTAATATACGTTTGTTTTTCGAATCTGAGCTTTGGTTCAAAAGTAACACGTTCTGGTTGAATTGAGTTTTTCTGCAAATTCTAAGATATACTTGGGTTTAACTCCCCAGGGAAACATCAGATCACAAAATGGGTTAGTTTTTTAGCATTCCCGACTCAGGACACTACTTATATACGTTTGTTTTTCGAATCTGGGCTTTGGTTCAAAAGTAACACGTTCTGGTTGAATTGAGTTTTTCTGCAAATTCTAAGATATACTTGGGGGTAACTCCCCAGGGAAACATCAGATCACAAAATTGGTTGGTTTTTTAGCATTCCCGACTCAGGACACTACTAATATACGTTTGTTTTTCGAATCTGAGCTTTGGTTCAAAACTAACACGTTCTGGTTGAATTGAGTTTTTCTGCAAATTCTAAGATATACTTGGGTGTAACTCCCCAGGGAAACATCAGATCACAAAATGGGTTGGTTTTTTAGCATTCCCGACTCATGACACTACTAATATACGTTTGTTTTTCGAATCTGAGCTTTGGTTCAAAAGTAACACGTTCTGGTTCAATTGAGTTTTTCTGCAAATTCTAAGATATACTTGGATGTAACTCCCCAGGGAAACATCAGATCACAAAATTGGTTGGTTTTTTAGCATTCCCGACTCAGGACACTACTAATATACGTTTGTTTTTCGAATCTGAGCTTTGGTTCAAAACTAACACGTTCTGGTTGAATTGAGTTTTTCTGCAAATTCTAAGATATACTTGGGTGTAACTCCCCAGGGAAACATCAGATCACAAAATGGGTTGGTTTTTTAGCATTCCCGACTCAGGACACTACTAATATACATTTGTTTTTCGAATCTGAGCTTTGGTTCAAAAGTTACACGTTCTGGTTCAATTGAGTTTTTCTGCAAATTCTAAGATATACTTGGGTGTAACTCCCCAGGGAAACATCAGATCACAAAATGGGTTGGTTTTTTAGCATTCCCGACTCAGGACACTACTAATATACGTTTGTTTTTCGAATCTGAGCTTTGGTTCAAAAGTAACACGTTCTGGTTCAATTGAGTTTTTCTGCAAATTCTAAGATATACTTGGGTGTAACTCCCCAGGGAAACATCAGATCACAAAATGGAGTGGTTTTTTAGCATTCCCGACTCAGGACACTACTAATATACGTTTGTTTTTCGAATCTGAGCTTTGGTTCAAAAGTTACACGTTCTGGTTCAATTGAGTTTTTCTGCAAATTCTAAGATATACTTGGGTTTAACTCCCCAGGGAAACATCAGATCACAAAATGGGTTGGTTTTTTAGCATTCCCGACTCATGACACTACTAATATACGTTTGTTTTTCGAATCTGAGCTTTGGTTCAAAAGTTACACGTTCTGGTTCAATTGAGTTTTTCTGCAAATTCTAAGATATACTTGGGTGTAACTCCCCAGGGAAACATCAGATCACAAAATGGGTTGGTTTTTTAGCATTCCCGACTCAGGACACTACTAATATACATTTGTTTTTCGAATCTGAGCTTTGGTTCAAAAGTAACACGTTCTGGTTGAATTGAGTTTTTCTGCAAATTCTAAGATATACTTGGGTGTAACTCCCCAGGGAAACATCCGATCACAAAATGGGTTGGTTTTTTAGCATTCCCGACTCAGGACACTACTAATATACGTTTGTTTTTCGAATCTGAGCTTTGGTTCAAAAGTAACACGTTCTGGTTCAATTGAGTTTTTCTTCAAATTCTAAGATATACTTGGATGTAACTCCCCAGGGAAACATCAGATCACAAAATTGGTTGGTTTTTTAGCATTCCCGACTCAGGACACTACTAATATACATTTGTTTTTCGAATCTGAGCTTTGGTTCAAAACTAACACGTTCTGGTTGAATTGAGTTTTTCTGCAAATTCTAAGATATACTTGGGTGTAACTCCCCAGGGAAACATCAGATCACAAAATGGGTTGGTTTTTTAGCATTCCCGACTCAGGACACTACTAATATACGTTTGTTTTTCGAATCTGAGCTTTGGTTCAAAAGTAACACGTTCTGGTTCAATTGAGTTTTTCTTCAAATTCTAAGATATACTTGGATGTAACTCCCCAGGGAAACATCAGATCACAAAATTGGTTGGTTTTTTAGCATTCCCGACTCAGGACACTACTAATATACATTTGTTTTTCGAATCTGAGCTTTGGTTCAAAACTAACACGTTCTGGTTGAATTGAGTTTTTCTGCAAATTCTAAGATATACTTGGGTGTAACTCCCCAGGGAAACATCAGATCACAAAATGGGTTGGTTTTTTAGCATTCCCGACTCAGGACACTACTAATATACGTTTGTTTTTCGAATCTGAGCTTTGGTTCAAAAGAAAACGTTCTGGTTGAATTGAGTTTTTCTGCAAATTCTAAGATATACTTGGGTTTAACTCCCCAGGGAAACATCAGATCACAAAATGGGTTGGTTTTTTAGCATTCCCGACTCATGACACTACTAATATACGTTTGTTTTTCGAATCTGAGCTTTGGTTCAAAAGTTACACGTTCTGGTTCAATTGAGTTTTTCTGCAAATTCTAAGATATACTTGGGTGTAACTCCCCAGGGAAACATCAGATCACAAAATGGGTTGGTTTTTTAGCATTCCCGACTCAGGACACTACTAATATACGTTTGTTTTTCGAATCTGAGCTTTGGTTCAAAAGTAACACGTTCTGGTTGAATTGAGTTTTTCTGCAAATTCTAAGATATACTTGGGTGTAACTCCCCAGGGAAACATCTGATCACAAAATGGGTTGGTTTTTTAGCATTCCCGACTCAGGACACTACTAATATACGTTTGTTTTTCGAATCTGAGCTTTGGTTCAAAAGTAACACGTTCTGGTTCAATTGAGTTTTTCTGCAAATTCTAAGATATACTTGGATGTAACTCCCCAGGGAAACATCAGATCACAAAATTGGTTGGTTTTTTAGCATTCCCGACTCAGGACACTACTAATATACGTTTGTTTTTCGAATCTGAGCTTTGGTTCAAAACTAACACGTTCTGGTTGAATTGAGTTTTTCTGCAAATTCTAAGATATACTTGGGTGTAACTCCCCAGGGAAACATCAGATCACAAAATGGGTTGGTTTTTTAGCATTCCCGACTCAGGACACTACTAATATACGTTTGTTTTTCGAATCTGAGCTTTGGTTCAAAAGAAAACGTTCTGGTTGAATTGAGTTTTTCTGCAAATTCTAAGGTATACTTGGGTGTAACTCCCCAAGGAAACATCAGATCACAAAATGGGTTGGTTTTTTTAGCATTCCCGACTCAGGACACTACTAATATACGTTTGTTTTTCGAATCTGAGCTTTGGTTCAAAAGTAACACGTTCTGGTTGAATTGAGTTTTTCTGCAAATTCTAAGATATACTTGAGTGTAACTCACCAGGGAAACATCAGATCACAAAATGGGTTGGTTTTTTAGCATTCCCAACTCAGGACACTACTTATATACGTTTGTTTTTCGAATCTGGGCTTTGGTTCAAAAGTAACACGTTCTGGTTGAATTGAGTTTTTCTGCAAATTCTAAGATATACTTGGGGGTAACTCCCCAGGGAAACATCAGATAACAAAATGGGTTGGTTTTTTAGCATTCCCGACTCAGGACACTACTAATATATGTTTGTTTTTCGAATCTGAGCTTTGGTTCAAAAGAAAACGTTCTGGTTGAATTGAGTTTTTCTGCAAATTCTAAGGTATACTTGGGTGTAACTCCCCAGGGAAACATCAGATCACAAAATGGGTTGGTTTTTTAGCATTCCCGACTCAGGACACTACTAATATACGTTTGTTTTTCGAATCTGAGCTTTGGTTCAAAAGTAACACGTTCTGGTTCAATTGAGTTTTTCTGCAAATTCTAAGATATACTTGGGTGTAACTCCCCAGGGAAACATCAGATCACAAAATGGAGTGGTTTTTTAGCATTCCCGACTCAGGACACTACTAATATATGTTTGTTTTTCGAATCTGAGCTTTGGTTCAAAAGTTACACGTTCTGGTTCAATTGAGTTTTTCTGCAAATTCTAAGATATACTTGGGTGTAACTCCCCAGGGAAACATCAGATCACAAAATGGGTTGGTTTTTTAGCATTCCCGACTCATGACACTACTAATATACGTTTGTTTTTCGAATCTGAGCTTTGGTTCAAAAGTTACACGTTCTGGTTCAATTGAGTTTTTCTGCAAATTCTAAGATATACTTGGGTGTAACTCCCCAGGGAAACATCAGATCACAAAATGGGTTGGTTTTTTAGCATTCCCGACTCAGGACACTACTAATATACGTTTGTTTTTCGAATCTGAGCTTTGGTTCAAAAGTAACACGTTCTGGTTGAATTGAGTTTTTCTGCAAATTCTAAGATATACTTGGGTGTAACTCCCCAGGGAAACATCAGATCACAAAATGGGTTGGTTTTTTAGCATTCCCGACTCAGGACACTACTAATATACGTTTGTTTTTCGAATCTGAGCTTTGGTTCAAAAGTAACACGTTCTGGTTCAATTGAGTTTTTCTGCAAATTCTAAGATATACTTGGATGTAACTCCCCAGGGAAACATCAGATCACAAAATTGGTTGGTTTTTTAGCATTCCCGACTCAGGACACTACTAATATACGTTTGTTTTTCGAATCTGAGCTTTGGTTCAAAAGTAACACGTTCTGGTTCAATTGAGTTTTTCTGCAAATTCTAAGATATACTTGGGTGTAACTCCCCAGGGAAACATCAGATCACAAAATGGGTTGGTTTTTTAGCATTCCCGACTCAGGACACTACTAATATACGTTTGTTTTTCGAATCTGAGCTTTGGTTCAAAAGTAACACGTTCTGGTTGAATTGAGTTTTTCTGCAAATTCTAAGATATACTTGGGTTTAACTCCCCAGGGAAACATCAGATCACAAAATGGGTTAGTTTTTTAGCATTCCCGACTCAGGACACTACTTATATACGTTTGTTTTTCGAATCTGGGCTTTGGTTCAAAAGTAACACGTTCTGGTTGAATTGAGTTTTTCTGCAAATTCTAAGATATACTTGGGGGTAACTCCCCAGGGAAACATCAGATCACAAAATTGGTTGGTTTTTTAGCATTCCCGACTCAGGACACTACTAATATACGTTTGTTTTTCGAATCTGAGCTTTGGTTCAAAACTAACACGTTCTGGTTGAATTGAGTTTTTCTGCAAATTCTAAGATATACTTGGGTGTAACTCCCCAGGGAAACATCAGATCACAAAATGGGTTGGTTTTTTAGCATTCCCGACTCATGACACTACTAATATACGTTTGTTTTTCGAATCTGAGCTTTGGTTCAAAAGTAACACGTTCTGGTTCAATTGAGTTTTTCTGCAAATTCTAAGATATACTTGGATGTAACTCCCCAGGGAAACATCAGATCACAAAATTGGTTGGTTTTTTAGCATTCCCGACTCAGGACACTACTAATATACGTTTGTTTTTCGAATCTGAGCTTTGGTTCAAAACTAACACGTTCTGGTTGAATTGAGTTTTTCTGCAAATTCTAAGATATACTTGGGTGTAACTCCCCAGGGAAACATCAGATCACAAAATGGGTTGGTTTTTTAGCATTCCCGACTCAGGACACTACTAATATACATTTGTTTTTCGAATCTGAGCTTTGGTTCAAAAGTTACACGTTCTGGTTCAATTGAGTTTTTCTGCAAATTCTAAGATATACTTGGGTGTAACTCCCCAGGGAAACATCAGATCACAAAATGGGTTGGTTTTTTAGCATTCCCGACTCAGGACACTACTAATATACGTTTGTTTTTCGAATCTGAGCTTTGGTTCAAAAGTAACACGTTCTGGTTCAATTGAGTTTTTCTGCAAATTCTAAGATATACTTGGGTGTAACTCCCCAGGGAAACATCAGATCACAAAATGGAGTGGTTTTTTAGCATTCCCGACTCAGGACACTACTAATATACGTTTGTTTTTCGAATCTGAGCTTTGGTTCAAAAGTTACACGTTCTGGTTCAATTGAGTTTTTCTGCAAATTCTAAGATATACTTGGGTTTAACTCCCCAGGGAAACATCAGATCACAAAATGGGTTGGTTTTTTAGCATTCCCGACTCATGACACTACTAATATACGTTTGTTTTTCGAATCTGAGCTTTGGTTCAAAAGTTACACGTTCTGGTTCAATTGAGTTTTTCTGCAAATTCTAAGATATACTTGGGTGTAACTCCCCAGGGAAACATCAGATCACAAAATGGGTTGGTTTTTTAGCATTCCCGACTCAGGACACTACTAATATACATTTGTTTTTCGAATCTGAGCTTTGGTTCAAAAGTAACACGTTCTGGTTGAATTGAGTTTTTCTGCAAATTCTAAGATATACTTGGGTGTAACTCCCCAGGGAAACATCCGATCACAAAATGGGTTGGTTTTTTAGCATTCCCGACTCAGGACACTACTAATATACGTTTGTTTTTCGAATCTGAGCTTTGGTTCAAAAGTAACACGTTCTGGTTCAATTTAGTTTTTCTTCAAATTCTAAGATATACTTGGATGTAACTCCCCAGGGAAACATCAGATCACAAAATTGGTTGGTTTTTTAGCATTCCCGACTCAGGACACTACTAATATACATTTGTTTTTCGAATCTGAGCTTTGGTTCAAAACTAACACGTTCTGGTTGAATTGAGTTTTTCTGCAAATTCTAAGATATACTTGGGTGTAACTCCCCAGGGAAACATCAGATCACAAAATGGGTTGGTTTTTTAGCATTCCCGACTCAGGACACTACTAATATACGTTTGTTTTTCGAATCTGAGCTTTGGTTCAAAAGTAACACGTTCTGGTTCAATTGAGTTTTTCTTCAAATTCTAAGATATACTTGGATGTAACTCCCCAGGGAAACATCAGATCACAAAATTGGTTGGTTTTTTAGCATTCCCGACTCAGGACACTACTAATATACATTTGTTTTTCGAATCTGAGCTTTGGTTCAAAACTAACACGTTCTGGTTGAATTGAGTTTTTCTGCAAATTCTAAGATATACTTGGGTGTAACTCCCCAGGGAAACATCAGATCACAAAATGGGTTGGTTTTTTAGCATTCCCGACTCAGGACACTACTAATATACGTTTGTTTTTCGAATCTGAGCTTTGGTTCAAAAGAAAACGTTCTGGTTGAATTGAGTTTTTCTGCAAATTCTAAGATATACTTGGGTTTAACTCCCCAGGGAAACATCAGATCACAAAATGGGTTGGTTTTTTAGCATTCCCGACTCATGACACTACTAATATACGTTTGTTTTTCGAATCTGAGCTTTGGTTCAAAAGTTACACGTTCTGGTTCAATTGAGTTTTTCTGCAAATTCTAAGATATACTTGGGTGTAACTCCCCAGGGAAACATCAGATCACAAAATGGGTTGGTTTTTTAGCATTCCCAACTCAGGACACTACTAATATACGTTTGTTTTTCGAATCTGAGCTTTGGTTCAAAAGTAACACGTTCTGGTTGAATTGAGTTTTTCTGCAAATTCTAAGATATACTTGGGTGTAACTCCCCAGGGAAACATCTGATCACAAAATGGGTTGGTTTTTTAGCATTCCCGACTCAGGACACTACTAATATACGTTTGTTTTTCGAATCTGAGCTTTGGTTCAAAAGTAACACGTTCTGGTTCAATTGAGTTTTTCTGCAAATTCTAAGATATACTTGGATGTAACTCCCCAGGGAAACATCAGATCACAAAATTGGTTGGTTTTTTAGCATTCCCGACTCAGGACACTACTAATATACGTTTGTTTTTCGAATCTGAGCTTTGGTTCAAAACTAACACGTTCTGGTTGAATTGAGTTTTTCTGCAAATTCTAAGATATACTTGGGTGTAACTCCCCAGGGAAACATCAGATCACAAAATGGGTTGGTTTTTTAGCATTCCCGACTCAGGACACTACTAATATACGTTTGTTTTTCGAATCTGAGCTTTGGTTCAAAAGAAAACGTTCTGGTTGAATTGAGTTTTTCTGCAAATTCTAAGGTATACTTGGGTGTAACTCCCCAAGGAAACATCAGATCACAAAATGGGTTGGTTTTTTTAGCATTCCCGACTCAGGACACTACTAATATACGTTTGTTTTTCGAATCTGAGCTTTGGTTCAAAAGTAACACGTTCTGGTTGAATTGAGTTTTTCTGCAAATTCTAAGATATACTTGGGTGTAACTCCCCAGGGAAACATCAGATCACAAAATGGCTTGGTTTTTTAGCATTCCCGACTCAGGACACTACTAATATACGTTTGTTTTTCGAACCTGAGCTTTGGTTCAAAAGTAACACGTTCTGGTTCAATTGAGTTTTTCTGCAAATTCTAAGATATACTTGGGTGTAACTCCCCAGGGAAACATCAGATCACAAAATGGGTTGGTTTTTTAGCATTCCCGACTCAGGACACTACTAATATACGTTTGTTTTTCGAACCTGAGCTTTGGTTCAAAAGTAACACGTTCTGGTTCAATTGAGTTTTTCTGCAAATTCTAAGATATACTTGGGTGTAACTCCCCAGGGAAACATCAGATCACAAAATGGAGTGGTTTTTTAGCATTCCCGACTCAGGACACTACTAATATATGTTTGTTTTTCGAATCTGAGCTTTGGTTCAAAAGTTACACGTTCTGGTTCAATTGAGTTTTTCTGCAAATTCTAAGATATACTTGGGTTTAACTCCCCAGGGAAACATCAGATCACAAAATGGGTTGGTTTTTTAGCATTCCCGACTCATGACACTACTAATATACGTTTGTTTTTCGAATCTGAGCTTTGGTTCAAAAGTTACACGTTCTGGTTCAATTGAGTTTTTCTGCAAATTCTAAGATATACTTGGGTGTAACTCCCCAGGAAAACATCAGATCACAAAATGGGTTGGTTTTTTAGCATTCCCGACTCAGGACACTACTAATATACGTTTGTTTTTCGAATCTGAGCTTTGGTTCAAAAGTTACACGTTCTGGTTCAATTGATTTTTTCTGCAAATTCTAAGATATACTTGGGTGTAACTCCCCAGGGAAACATCAGATCACAAAATGGGTTGGTTTTTTAGCATTCCCGACTCAGGACACTACTAATATACGTTTGTTTTTCGAATCTGAGCTTTGGTTCAAAAGTAACACGTTCTGGTTGAATTGAGTTTTTCTGCAAATTCTAAGATATACTTGGGTGTAACTCCCCAGGGAAACATCAGATCACAAAATGGCTTGGTTTTTTAGCATTCCCGACTCAGGACACTACTAATATACGTTTGTTTTTCGAATCTGAGCTTTGGTTCAAAAGTAACACGTTCTGGTTCAATTGAGTTTTTCTGCAAATTCTAAGATATACTTGGATGTAACTCCCCAGGGAAACATCAGATCACAAAATTGGTTGGTTTTTTAGCATTCCCGACTCAGGACACTACTAATATACGTTTGTTTTTCGAATCTGAGCTTTGGTTCAAAACTAACACGTTCTGGTTGAATTGAGTTTTTCTGCAAATTCTAAGATATACTTGGGTGTAACTCCCCAGGGAAACATCAGATCACAAAATGGGTTGGTTTTTTAGCATTCCCGACTCAGGACACTACTAATATACATTTGTTTTTCGAATCTGAGCTTTGGTTCAAAAGTTACACGTTCTGGTTCAATTGAGTTTTTCTGCAAATTCTAAGATATACTTGGGTGTAACTCCCCAGGGAAACATCAGATCACAAAATGGGTTGGTTTTTTAGCATTCCCGACTCAGGACACTACTAATATACGTTTGTTTTTCGAATCTGAGCTTTGGTTCAAAAGTAACACGTTCTGGTTCAATTGAGTTTTTCTGCAAATTCTAAGATATACTTGGGTGTAACTCCCCAGGGAAACATCAGATCACAAAATGGAGTGGTTTTTTAGCATTCCGGACTCAGGACACTACTAATATACGTTTGTTTTTCGAATCTGAGCTTTGGTTCAAAAGTTACACGTTCTGGTTCAATTGAGTTTTTCTGCAAATTCTAAGATATACTTGGGTTTAACTCCCCAGGGAAACATCAGATCACAAAATGGGTTGGTTTTTTAGCATTCCCAACTCAGGACACTACTTATATACGTTTGTTTTTCGAATCTGGGCTTTGGTTCAAAAGTAACACGTTCTGGTTGAATTGAGTTTTTCTGCAAATTCTAAGATATACTTGGGGGTAACTCCCCAGGGAAACATCAGATCACAAAATGGGTTGGTTTTTTAGCATTCCCGACTCAGGACACTACTAATATACGTTTGTTTTTCGAATCTGAGCTTTGGTTCAAAAGAAAACGTTCTGGTTGAATTGAGTTTTTCTGCAAATTCTAAGGTATACTTGGGTGTAACTCCCCAGGGAAACATCAGATCACAAAATGGGTTGGTTTTTTAGCATTCCCGACTCAGGACACTACTAATATACGTTTGTTTTTCGAATCTGAGCTTTGGTTCAAAAGTAACACGTTCTGGTTCAATTGAGTTTTTCTGCAAATTCTAAGATATACTTGGGTGTAACTCCCCAGGGAAACATCAGATCACAAAATGGAGTGGTTTTTTAGCATTCCCGACTCAGGACACTACTAATATACGTTTGTTTTTCGAATCTGAGCTTTGGTTCAAAAGTTACACGTTCTGGTTCAATTGAGTTTTTCTGCAAATTCTAAGATATACTTGGGTGTAACTCCCCAGGGAAACATCAGATCACAAAATGGGTTGGTTTTTTAGCATTCCCGACTCATGACACTACTAATATACGTTTGTTTTTCGAATCTGAGCTTTGGTTCAAAAGTTACACGTTCTGGTTCAATTGAGTTTTTCTGCAAATTCTAAGATATACTTGGGTGTAACTCCCCAGGGAAACATCAGATCACAAAATGGGTTGGTTTTTTAGCATTCCCGACTCAGGACACTACTAATATACGTTTGTTTTTCGAATCTGAGCTTTGGTTCAAAAGTTACACGTTCTGGTTCAATTGATTTTTTCTGCAAATTCTAAGATATACTTGGGTGTAACTCCCCAGGGAAACATCAGATCACAAAATGGGTTGGTTTTTTAGCATTCCCGACTCAGGACACTACTAATATACGTTTGTTTTTCGAATCTGAGCTTTGGTTCAAAAGTAACACGTTCTGGTTGAATTGAGTTTTTCTGCAAATTCTAAGATATACTTGGGTGTAACTCCCCAGGGAAACATCAGATCACAAAATGGGTTGGTTTTTTAGCATTCCCGACTCAGGACACTACTAATATACGTTTGTTTTTCGAATCTGAGCTTTGGTTCAAAAGTAACACGTTCTGGTTCAATTGAGTTTTTCTGCAAATTCTAAGATATACTTGGATGTAACTCCCCAGGGAAACATCAGATCACAAAATTGGTTGGTTTTTTAGCGTCCCGACTCAGGACACTACTAATATACGTTTGTTTTTCGAATCTGAGCTTTGGTTCAAAAGTAACACGTTCTGGTTCAATTGAGTTTTTCTGCAAATTCTAAGATATACTTGGGTGTAACTCCCCAGGGAAACATCAGATCACAAAATGGGTTGGTTTTTTAGCATTCCCGACTCAGGACACTACTAATATACGTTTGTTTTTCGAATCTGAGCTTTGGTTCAAAAGTAACACGTTCTGGTTGAATTGAGTTTTTCTGCAAATTCTAAGATATACTTGGGTTTAACTCCCCAGGGAAACATCAGATCACAAAATGGGTTAGTTTTTTAGCATTCCCGACTCAGGACACTACTTATATACGTTTGTTTTTCGAATCTGGGCTTTGGTTCAAAAGTAACACGTTCTGGTTGAATTGAGTTTTTCTGCAAATTCTAAGATATACTTGGGGGTAACTCCCCAGGGAAACATCAGATCACAAAATGGGTTGGTTTTTTAGCATTCCCGACTCAGGACACTACTAATATATGTTTGTTTTTCGAATCTGAGCTTTGGTTCAAAAGAAAACGTTCTGTTTGAATTGAGTGTTTCTGCAAATTCTAAGGTATACTTGGGTGTAACTCCCCAGGGAAACATCAGATCACAAAATGGGTTGGTTTTTTAGCATTCCCGACTCAGGACACTACTAATATACGTTTGTTTTTCGAATCTGAGCTTTGGTTCAAAACTAACACGTTCTGGTTGAATTTTCTGCAAATTCTAAGATATACTTGGGTTTAACTCCCCAGGGAAACATCAATCACAAAATGGGTTGGTTTTTTAGCATTCCCGACTCAGGACACTACTTATATACGTTTGTTTTTCGAATCTGGGCTTTGGTTCAAAAGTAACACGTTCTGGTTGAATTGAGTTTTTCTGCAAATTCTAAGATATACTTGGGTGTAACTCCCCAGGGAAACATCAGATCACAAAATGGGTTGGTTTTTTAGCATTCCCGACTCAGGACACTACTATATGTTTGTTTTTCGAATCTGAGCTTTGGTTCAAAAGAAAACGTTCTGGTTGAATTGAGTTTTTCTGCAAATTCTAAGGTATACTTGGGTTTAACTCCCCAGGGAAACATCAGATCACAAAATGGGTTGGTTTTTTAGCATTCCCGACTCAGGACACTACTTATATACGTTTTTTTTTTCGAATCTGAGCTTTGGTTCAAAAGTAACACGTTCTGGTTGAATTGAGTTTTTCTGCAAATTCTAAGATATACTTGGGTTTAACTCCCCAGGGAAACATCAGATCACAAAATGGGTTGGTTTTTTAGCATTCCCGACTCAGGACACTACTAATATACGTTTGTTTTTCGAATCTGAGCTTTGGTTCAAAAGTTACACGTTCTGGTTCAATTGAGTTTTTCTGCAAATTCTAAGATATACTTGGGTGTAACTCCCCAGGGAAACATCAGATCACAAAATGGGTTGGTTTTTTAGCATTCCCGACTCAGGACACTACTAATATACGTTTGTTTTTCGAATCTGAGCTTTAGTTCAAAAGTTACACGTTCTGGTTCAATTGATTTTTTCTGCAAATTCTAAGATATACTTGGGTGTAACTCCCCAGGGAAACATCAGATCACAAAATGGGTTGGTTTTTTAGCATTCCCGACTCAGGACACTACTTATATACGTTTGTTTTTCGAATCTGAGCTTTGGTTCAAAAGTAACACGTTGTCGTTGAATTGAGTTTTTCTGTAAATTCTAAGATATACTTGGGTGTAACTCCCCAGGGAAACATCAGATCACAAAATGGAGTGGTTTTTTAGCATTCCCGACTCAGGACACTACTAATATGTGTTTGTTTTTCGAATCTGAGCTTTGGTTCAAAAGTAACACGTTCTGGTTCAATTGAGTTTTTCTGCAAATTCTAAGATATACTTTGGTGTAACTCCCCAGGGAAACATCCGTCCACAAAATGGGTTGGTTTTTTAGCATTCCCGACTCAGGACACTACTAATATACGTTTGTTTTTCGAATCTGAGCTTTGGTTCAAAAGTAACACGTTCTGGTTGAATTGAGTTTTTCTGCAAATTCTAAGATATACTTGGGTGTAACTCCCCAGGGAAACATCAGATCACAAAATGGGTTGGTTTTTTAGCATTCCCGACTCAGGACACTACTAATATACGTTTGTTTTTCGAATCTGAGCTTTAGTTCAAAAGTAACACGTTCTGGTTGAATTGAGTTTTTCTGCAAATTCTAAGATATACTTGGGTGTAACTCCCCAGGGAAACATCAGATCACAAAATGGGTTGGTTTTTTAGCATTCCCGACTCAGGACACTACTTATATATGTTTGTTTTTCGAATCTGAGCTTTGGTTCAAAAGTAACACGTTGTCGTTGAATTGAGTTTTTCTGTAAATTCTAAGATATACTTGGGTGTAACTCCCCAGGGAAACATCAGATCACAAAATGGAGTGGTTTTTTAGCATTCCCGACTCAGGACACTACTAATATGTGTTTGTTTTTCGAATCTGAGCTTTGGTTCAAAAGTAACACGTTCTGGTTCAATTGAGTTTTTCTGCAAATTCTAAGATATACTTTGGTGTAACTCCCCAGGGAAACATCCGTCCACAAAATGGGTTGGTTTTTTAGCATTCCCGACTCAGGACACTACTAATATACGTTTGTTTTTCGAATCTGAGCTTTGGTTCAAAAGTAACACGTTCTGGTTGAATTGAGTTTTTCTGCAAATTCTAAGATATACTTGGGTGTAACTCCCCAGGGAAACATCAGATCACAAAATGGGTTGGTTTTTTAGCATTCCCGACTCAGGACACTACTAATATACGTTTGTTTTTCGAATCTGAGCTTTGGTTCAAAAGTAACACGTTCTGGTTGAATTGAGTTTTTCTCCAAATTCTAAGATATACTTGAGTGTAACTCACCAGGGAAACATCAGATCACAAAATGGGTTGGTTTTTTAGCATTCCCGACTCAGGACACTACTAATATACGTTTGTTTTTCGAATCTGAGCTTTAGTTCAAAAGTAACACGTTCTGGTTGAATTGAGTTTTTCTGCAAATTCTAAGATATACTTGGGTGTAACTCCCCAGGGAAACATCAGATCACAAAATGGGTTGGTTTTTTAGCATTCCCGACACAGGACACTACTAATATACGTTTGTTTTTGGAATCTGAGCTTTGGTTCAAAAGTAACATGTTCTGGTTGAATTGAGTTTTTCTGCAAATTCTAAGATATACTTGGGTGTAACTCCCCAGGGAAACATCAGATCACAAAATGGGTTGGTTTTTTAGCATTCCCGACTCAGGACACTACTAATATACGTTTGTTTTTCGAATCTGAGCTTTGGTTCAAAAGTAACACGTTCTGGTTGAATTGAGTTTTTCTGCAAATTCTAAGATATACTTGAGTGTAACTCACCAGGGAAACATCAGATCACAAAATGGGTTGGTTTTTTAGCATTCCCAACTCAGGACACTACTTATATACGTTTGTTTTTCGAATCTGGGCTTTGGTTCAAAAGTAACACGTTCTGGTTGAATTGAGTTTTTCTGCAAATTCTAAGATATACTTGGGGGTAACTCCCCAGGGAAACATCAGATCACAAAATGGGTTGGTTTTTTAGCATTCCCGACTCAGGACACTACTAATATATGTTTGTTTTTCGAATCTGAGCTTTGGTTCAAAAGAAAACGTTCTGGTTGAATTGAGTTTTTCTGCAAATTCTAAGGTATACTTGGGTGTAACTCCCCAGGGAAACATCAGATCACAAAATGGGTTGGTTTTTTAGCATTCCCGACTCAGGACACTACTAATATACGTTTGTTTTTCGAATCTGAGCTTTGGTTCAAAAGTAACACGTTCTGGTTCAATTGAGTTTTTCTGCAAATTCTAAGATATACTTGGGTGTAACTCCCCAGGGAAACATCAGATCACAAAATGGAGTGGTTTTTTAGCATTCCCGACTCAGGACACTACTAATATATGTTTGTTTTTCGAATCTGAGCTTTGGTTCAAAAGTTACACGTTCTGGTTCAATTGAGTTTTTCTGCAAATTCTAAGATATACTTGGGTGTAACTCCCCAGGGAAACATCAGATCACAAAATGGGTTGGTTTTTTAGCATTCCCGACTCATGACACTACTAATATACGTTTGTTTTTCGAATCTGAGCTTTGGTTCAAAAGTTACACGTTCTGGTTCAATTGAGTTTTTCTGCAAATTCTAAGATATACTTGGGTGTAACTCCCCAGGGAAACATCAGATCACAAAATGGGTTGGTTTTTTAGCATTCCCGACTCAGGACACTACTAATATACGTTTGTTTTTCGAATCTGAGCTTTGGTTCAAAAGTTACACGTTCTGGTTCAATTGATTTTTTCTGCAAATTCTAAGATATACTTGGGTGTAACTCCCCAGGGAAACATCAGATCACAAAATGGGTTGGTTTTTTAGCATTCCCGACTCAGGACACTACTAATATACGTTTGTTTTTCGAATCTGAGCTTTGGTTCAAAAGTAACACGTTCTGGTTGAATTGAGTTTTTCTGCAAATTCTAAGATATACTTGGGTGTAACTCCCCAGGGAAACATCAGATCACAAAATGGGTTGGTTTTTTAGCATTCCCGACTCAGGACACTACTAATATACGTTTGTTTTTCGAATCTGAGCTTTGGTTCAAAAGTAACACGTTCTGGTTCAATTGAGTTTTTCTGCAAATTCTAAGATATACTTGGATGTAACTCCCCAGGGAAACATCAGATCACAAAATTGGTTGGTTTTTTAGCATTCCCGACTCAGGACACTACTAATATACGTTTGTTTTTCGAATCTGAGCTTTGGTTCAAAAGTAACACGTTCTGGTTCAATTGAGTTTTTCTGCAAATTCTAAGATATACTTGGGTGTAACTCCCCAGGGAAACATCAGATCACAAAATGGGTTGGTTTTTTAGCATTCCCGACTCAGGACACTACTAATATACGTTTGTTTTTCGAATCTGAGCTTTGGTTCAAAAGTAACACGTTCTGGTTGAATTGAGTTTTTCTGCAAATTCTAAGATATACTTGGGTTTAACTCCCCAGGGAAACATCAGATCACAAAATGGGTTAGTTTTTTAGCATTCCCGACTCAGGACACTACTTATATACGTTTGTTTTTCGAATCTGGGCTTTGGTTCAAAAGTAACACGTTCTGGTTGAATTGAGTTTTTCTGCAAATTCTAAGATATACTTGGGGGTAACTCCCCAGGGAAACATCAGATCACAAAATTGGTTGGTTTTTTAGCATTCCCGACTCAGGACACTACTAATATACGTTTGTTTTTCGAATCTGAGCTTTGGTTCAAAACTAACACGTTCTGGTTGAATTGAGTTTTTCTGCAAATTCTAAGATATACTTGGGTGTAACTCCCCAGGGAAACATCAGATCACAAAATGGGTTGGTTTTTTAGCATTCCCGACTCATGACACTACTAATATACGTTTGTTTTTCGAATCTGAGCTTTGGTTCAAAAGTTACACGTTCTGGTTCAATTGAGTTTTTCTGCAAATTCTAAGATATACTTGGGTGTAACTCCCCAGGGAAACATCAGATCACAAAATGGGTTGGTTTTTTAGCATTCCCGACTCAGGACACTACTAATATACATTTGTTTTTCGAATCTGAGCTTTGGTTCAAAAGTTACACGTTCTGGTTCAATTGAGTTTTTCTGCAAATTCTAAGATATACTTGGGTGTAACTCCCCAGGGAAACATCAGATCACAAAATGGGTTGGTTTTTTAGCATTCCCGACTCAGGACACTACTAATATACGTTTGTTTTTCGAATCTGAGCTTTGGTTCAAAAGTAACACGTTCTGGTTCAATTGAGTTTTTCTGCAAATTCTAAGATATACTTGGGTGTAACTCCCCAGGGAAACATCAGATCACAAAATGGAGTGGTTTTTTAGCATTCCCGACTCAGGACACTACTAATATACGTTTGTTTTTCGAATCTGAGCTTTGGTTCAAAAGTTACACGTTCTGGTTCAATTGAGTTTTTCTGCAAATTCTAAGATATACTTGGGTTTAACTCCCCAGGGAAACATCAGATCACAAAATGGGTTGGTTTTTTAGCATTCCCGACTCATGACACTACTAATATACGTTTGTTTTTCGAATCTGAGCTTTGGTTCAAAACTAACACGTTCTGGTTGAATTGAGTTTTTCTGCAAATTCTAAGATATACTTGGGTGTAACTCCCCAGGGAAACATCAGATCACAAAATGGGTTGGTTTTTTAGCATTCCCGACTCAGGACACTACTAATATACGTTTGTTTTTCGAATCTGAGCTTTGGTTCAAAAGTAACACGTTCTGGTTCAATTGAGTTTTTCTTCAAATTCTAAGATATACTTGGATGTAACTCCCCAGGGAAACATCAGATCACAAAATTGGTTGGTTTTTTAGCATTCCCGACTCAGGACACTACTAATATACATTTGTTTTTCGAATCTGAGCTTTGGTTCAAAACTAACACGTTCTGGTTGAATTGAGTTTTTCTGCAAATTCTAAGATATACTTGGGTGTAACTCCCCAGGGAAACATCAGATCACAAAATGGGTTGGTTTTTTAGCATTCCCGACTCAGGACACTACTAATATACGTTTGTTTTTCGAATCTGAGCTTTGGTTCAAAAGAAAACGTTCTGGTTGAATTGAGTTTTTCTGCAAATTCTAAGATATACTTGGGTTTAACTCCCCAGGGAAACATCAGATCACAAAATGGGTTGGTTTTTTAGCATTCCCGACTCATGACACTACTAATATACGTTTGTTTTTCGAATCTGAGCTTTGGTTCAAAAGTTACACGTTCTGGTTCAATTGAGTTTTTCTGCAAATTCTAAGATATACTTGGGTGTAACTCCCCAGGGAAACATCAGATCACAAAATGGGTTGGTTTTTTAGCATTCCCGACTCAGGACACTACTAATATACGTTTGTTTTTCGAATCTGAGCTTTGGTTCAAAAGTAACACGTTCTGGTTGAATTGAGTTTTTCTGCAAATTCTAAGATATACTTGGGTGTAACTCCCCAGGGAAACATCTGATCACAAAATGGGTTGGTTTTTTTAGCATTCCCGACTCAGGACACTACTAATATACGTTTGTTTTTCGAATCTGAGCTTTGGTTCAAAAGTAACACGTTCTGGTTCAATTGAGTTTTTCTGCAAATTCTAAGATATACTTGGATGTAACTCCCCAGGGAAACATCAGATCACAAAATTGGTTGGTTTTTTAGCATTCCCGACTCAGGGACACTACTAATATACGTTTGTTTTTCGAATCTGAGCTTTGGTTCAAAACTAACACGTTCTGGTTGAATTGAGTTTTTCTGCAAATTCTAAGATATACTTGGGTGTAACTCCCCAGGGAAACATCAGATCACAAAATGGGTTGGTTTTTTAGCATTCCCGACTCAGGACACTACTAATATACGTTTGTTTTTCGAATCTGAGCTTTGGTTCAAAAGAAAACGTTCTGGTTGAATTGAGTTTTTCTGCAAATTCTAAGGTATACTTGGGTGTAACTCCCCAAGGAAACATCAGATCACAAAATGGGTTGGTTTTTTTAGCATTCCCGACTCAGGACACTACTAATATACGTTTGTTTTTCGAATCTGAGCTTTGGTTCAAAAGTAACACGTTCTGGTTGAATTGAGTTTTTCTGCAAATTCTAAGATATACTTGGGTGTAACTCCCCAGGGAAACATCAGATCACAAAATGGCTTGGTTTTTTAGCATTCCCGACTCAGGACACTACTAATATACGTTTGTTTTTCGAATCTGAGCTTTGGTTCAAAAGTAACACGTTCTGGTTCAATTGAGTTTTTCTTCAAATTCTAAGATATACTTGGATGTAACTCCCCAGGGAAACATCAGATCACAAAATTGGTTGGTTTTTTAGCATTCCCGACTCAGGACACTACTAATATACATTTGTTTTTCGAATCTGAGCTTTGGTTCAAAACTAACACGTTCTGGTTGAATTGAGTTTTTCTGCAAATTCTAAGATATACTTGGGTGTAACTCCCCAGGGAAACACAGATCACAAAATGGGTTGGTTTTTTAGCATTCCCGACTCAGGACACTACTAATATACGTTTGTTTTTCGAATCTGAGCTTTGGTTCAAAAGAAAACGTTCTGGTTGAATTGAGTTTTTCTGCAAATTCTAAGATATACTTGGGTTTAACTCCCCAGGGAAACATCAGATCACAAAATGGGTTGGTTTTTTAGCATTCCCGACTCATGACACTACTAATATACGTTTGTTTTTCGAATCTGAGCTTTGGTTCAAAAGTTACACGTTCTGGTTCAATTGAGTTTTTCTGCAAATTCTAAGATATACTTGGGTGTAACTCCCCAGGGAAACATCAGATCACAAAATGGGTTGGTTTTTTAGCATTCCCGACTCAGGACACTACTAATATACGTTTGTTTTTCGAATCTGAGCTTTGGTTCAAAAGTAACACGTTCTGGTTGAATTGAGTTTTTCTGCAAATTCTAAGATATACTTGGGTGTAACTCCCCAGGGAAACATCTGATCACAAAATGGGTTGGTTTTTTAGCATTCCCGACTCAGGACACTACTAATATACGTTTGTTTTTTCGAATCTGAGCTTTGGTTCAAAAGTAACACGTTCTGGTTCAATTGAGTTTTTCTGCAAATTCTAAGATATACTTGGATGTAACTCCCCAGGGAAACATCAGATCACAAAATTGGTTGGTTTTTTAGCATTCCCGACTCAGGACACTACTAATATACGTTTGTTTTTCGAATCTGAGCTTTGGTTCAAAACTAACACGTTCTGGTTGAATTGAGTTTTTCTGCAAATTCTAAGATATACTTGGGTGTAACTCCCCAGGGAAACATCAGATCACAAAATGGGTTGGTTTTTTAGCATTCCCGACTCAGGACACTACTAATATACGTTTGTTTTTCGAATCTGAGCTTTGGGTTCAAAAGAAAACGTTCTGGTTGAATTGAGTTTTTCTGCAAATTCTAAGGTATACTTGGGTGTAACTCCCCAAGGAAACATCAGATCACAAAATGGGTTGGTTTTTTTAGCATTCCCGACTCAGGACACTACTAATATACGTTTGTTTTTCGAATCTGAGCTTTGGTTCAAAAGTAACACGTTCTGGTTGAATTGAGTTTTTCTGCAAATTCTAAGATATACTTGGGTGTAACTCCCCAGGGAAACATCAGATCACAAAATGGCTTGGTTTTTTAGCATTCCCGACTCAGGACACTACTAATATACGTTTGTTTTTCGAACCTGAGCTTTGGTTCAAAAGTAACACGTTCTGGTTCAATTGAGTTTTTCTGCAAATTCTAAGATATACTTGGGTGTAACTCCCCAGGGAAACATCAGATCACAAAATGGGTTGGTTTTTTAGCATTCCCGACTCAGGACACTACTAATATACGTTTGTTTTTCGAACCTGAGCTTTGGTTCAAAAGTAACACGTTCTGGTTCAATTGAGTTTTTCTGCAAATTCTAAGATATACTTGGGTGTAACTCCCCAGGGAAACATCAGATCACAAAATGGAGTGGTTTTTTAGCATTCCCGACTCAGGACACTACTAATATATGTTTGTTTTTCGAATCTGAGCTTTGGTTCAAAAGTTACACGTTCTGGTTCAATTGAGTTTTTCTGCAAATTCTAAGATATACTTGGGTTTAACTCCCCAGGGAAACATCAGATCACAAAAATGGGTTGGTTTTTTAGCATTCCCGACTCATGACACTACTAATATACGTTTGTTTTTCGAATCTGCGCTTTGGTTCAAAAGTTACACGTTCTGGTTCAATTGAGTTTTTCTGCAAATTCTAAGATATACTTGGGTGTAACTTCCCCAGGAAAACATCAGATCACAAAATGGGTTGGTTTTTTAGCATTCCCGACTCAGGACACTACTAATATACGTTTGTTTTTCGAATCTGAGCTTTGGTTCAAAAGTTACACGTTCTGGTTCAATTGATTTTTCTGCAAATTCTAAGATATACTTGGGTGTAACTCCCCAGGGAAACATCAGATCACAAAATTGGTTGGTTTTTTAGCGTCCCGACTCAGGACACTACTAATATACGTTTGTTTTTCGAATCTGAGCTTTGGTTCAAAAGTAACACGTTCTGGTTCAATTGAGTTTTTCTGCAAATTCTAAGATATACTTGGGTGTAACTCCCCAGGGAAACATCAGATCACAAAATGGGTTGGTTTTTTAGCATTCCCGACTCAGGACACTACTAATATACGTTTGTTTTTCGAATCTGAGCTTTGTTTCAAAAGAAAACGTTCTGTTTGAATTGAGTGTTTCTTCTGCAAATTCTAAGGTATACTTGGGTGTAACTCCCCAGGGAAACATCAGATCACAAAATGGGTTGGTTTTTTAGCATTCCCGACTCAGGACACTACTAATATACGTTTGTTTTTCGAATCTGAGCTTTGGTTCAAAACTAACACGTTCTGGTTGAATTTTCTGCAAATTCTAAGATATACTTGGGTTTAACTCCCCAGGGAAACATCAATCACAAAATGGGTTGGTTTTTTAGCATTCCCGACTCAGGACACTACTTATATACGTTTGTTTTTCGAATCTGGGCTTTGGTTCAAAAGTAACACGTTCTGGTTGAATTGAGTTTTTCTGCAAATTCTAAGATATACTTGGGTGTAACTCCCCAGGGAAACATCAGATCACAAAATGGGTTGGTTTTTTAGCATTCCCGACTCAGGACACTACTATATGTTTGTTTTTCGAATCTGAGCTTTGGTTCAAAAGAAAACGTTCTGGTTGAATTGAGTTTTTCTGCAAATTCTAAGGTATACTTGGGTTTAACTCCCCAGGGAAACATCAGATCACAAAATGGGTTGGTTTTTTAGCATTCCCGACTCAGGACACTACTTATATACGTTTTTTTTTTCGAATCTGAGCTTTGGTTCAAAAGTAACACGTTCTGGTTGAATTGAGTTTTTCTGCAAATTCTAAGATATACTTGGGTTTAACTCCCCAGGGAAAACATCAGATCACAAAATGGGTTGGTTTTTTAGCATTCCCGACTCAGGACACTACTAATATACGTTTGTTTTTCGAATCTGAGCTTTGGTTCAAAAGTTACACGTTCTGGTTCAATTGAGTTTTTCTGCAAATTCTAAGATATACTTGGGTGTAACTCCCCAGGGAAACATCAGATCACAAAATGGGTTGGTTTTTTAGCATTCCCGACTCAGGACACTACTAATATACGTTTGTTTTTCGAATCTGAGCTTTAGTTCAAAAGTTACACGTTCTGGTTCAATTGATTTTTTCTGCAAATTCTAAGATATACTTGGGTGTAACTCCCCAGGGAAACATCAGATCACAAAATGGGTTGGTTTTTTAGCATTCCCGACTCAGGACACTACTTATATACGTTTGTTTTTCGAATCTGAGCTTTGGTTCAAAAGTAACACGTTGTCGTTGAATTGAGTTTTTCTGTAAATTCTAAGATATACTTGGGTGTAACTCCCCAGGAAACATCAGATCACAAAATGGAGTGGTTTTTTAGCATTCCCGACTCAGGACACTACTAATATGTGTTTGTTTTTCGAATCTGAGCTTTGGTTCAAAAGTAACACGTTCTGGTTCAATTGAGTTTTTCCTGCAAAATTCTAAGATATACTTTGGTGTAACTCCCCAGGGAAACATCCGTCCACAAAATGGGTTGGTTTTTTAGCATTCCCGACTCAGGACACTACTAATATACGTTTGTTTTTCGAATCTGAGCTTTGGTTCAAAAGTAACACGTTCTGGTTGAATTGAGTTTTCTGCAAATTCTAAGATATACTTGGGTGTAACTCCCCAGGGAAACATCAGATCACAAAATGGGTTGGTTTTTTAGCTTCCGACTCAGGACACTACTAATATACGTTTGTTTTTCGAATCTGAGCTTTGGTTCAAAAGTAACACGTTCTGGTTGAATTGAGTTTTCTCCAAATTCTAAGATATACTTGAGTGTAACTCACCAGGGAAACATCAGATCACAAAATGGGTTGGTTTTTAGCATTCCCGACTCAGGACACTACTAATATACGTTTGTTTTTCGAATCTGAGCTTTAGTTCAAAAGTAACATGTTCTGGTTGAATTGAGTTTTTCTGCAAATTATAAGATATACTTGGGTGTAACTCCCCAGGGAAACATCGCAGACACAGGACACTACTAATATACGTTTGTTTTTGGAATCTGAGCTTTGGTTCAAAGTAACATGTTCTGGTTGAATTGAGTTTTTCTGCAAATTCTAAGATATACTTGGGTGTAACTCCCAGGGAAAATCCCGACTCAGGACACTACTAATATACGTTTGTTTTTCGAATCTGAGCTTTGGTTCAAAAGTAACACGTTCTGGTTGAATTGAGTTTTTCTGCAAATTCTAAGATATACTTGGGTGTAACTCCCCAGGGAAACATCAGATCACAAAATGGGTTGGTTTTTTAGCATTCCCGACTCAGGACACTACTAATATACGTTTGTTTTTCGAATCTGAGCTTTAGTTCAAAAGTAACACGTTCTGGTTGAATTGAGTTTTTCTGCAAATTCTAAGATATACTTGGGTGTAACTCCCCAGGGAAACATCAGATCACAAAATGGGTTGGTTTTTTAGCATTCCCGACTCAGGACACTACTTATATATGTTTGTTTTTCGAATCTGAGCTTTGGTTCAAAAGTAACACGTTGTCGTTGAAT